>NW_022605574.1:639725-644867 GCF_008692095.1 Etheostoma spectabile
GGGGGGGGGGGATCGCTGTGTACTCACAACTAAAAAAAATTAGACTGCACCACTAGGCAGTTAGGGTTTGGGTCCGAGCCCTTAATCTGGCCCTCGGCTTCGGATCTATAATTTCCTGAAACGGCCTTTAGAAAACACTTTGCTGTGCCTCTACTTACGTTCAGGGCGTCCATGTCTTTGTGGTACTCTCCCTCCCAATAATTGGGGAGAATGGAGAAGATTGAATTTTCCGTGACTTGACTTCCGAACTGCGTATCCAACCAATCAGCCAGCAGGTCCTTGGAGTTCTCCAACAGCACCTTGGAAGAAAAAAAAGTTAATAAATAAAGTTAATAAAGCCTAGAAATCTAGATTTTCTTTCCCTCAATTTATCTACAAATACACTGTATTTTTCATGCCACTGCTTTCCTGCCATGACAGAAGAAATATTTATCAGTCAATAGAGCCCGACCGATATTATTGGCTCCAGTGACTACAAATAACTAATATTAGGGAAATCGGTTTGCTTTGTAACAAGTTTCTGGATTAAAAAAAATATACATACTACATTAAACCACAATTTTATTCATGTACATTAGTAAGCTACAGGACAGCGTCTTTCAAAACATCACCTGTGCGTTATTGTACCCTGCACTTCTGGAAATGCACTTAGTCTCTTTCCCAATACCCATTTCAAACCAAACTGATGCCAGTAATATATATATTAGTGTGTATATTTCTGTTTTGGTTGATATGTATGTGTAAGCACAGTGTGAGTAACGATGCTCCAAAGACAAATTCCTCGTATGTGTCCTCATACCTGGCGAATAAAGCTGATTCTGATTCTGATTATGCTAAAATGGCTTGAAGCAAAATAACCAAGGCATTTTATCAACAAAAAATGTTACAGTCCATTAGACTTCTCTTTATTAATCCTTTTTGGATGACTTCAGCAAGGAAACTGAAATTTCCAGCAGCAGTTCTCAGCAAAATACAGTATAGAGAGAAAGACAGTATAAAGATAACAACAATAACAATAAAGCCTTTGGCTATAAATATACATTCACCATGAATTATTGTTATTAGAACTCAGTAGTAGAACTTCCTATTTACCACAAAGTAATGAAACACGTGTGGCAGTGCACCTTCAAGGAATTGCAGTAAGTGACTGAAGGGAACACCTGGTCTGCTCAGTGAGTCTTACCTGTGCCAGAGGTGGTACAACCTGGTCTGCTCAGTGAGTCTTACCTGTGCCAGAGGTGGTACGACCTGGTCTGCTCAGTGAGTCTTACCTGTGCCAGAGGTTGTACGACCTGGTCTGCTGCTTTGCCCTCCATCGCTGCCTGCAGGGGCTGCAGAGCGGCTGTAACAGCAGCGTCCAGCCTCTCCAGCATCTGCTTCTTATCTGGGTCTGTCGTCCCAGCCAAGTTGGCCTGAAAGGGCTGAAAAATAACACACGTGCATGAGGATTTAAGTAAAAAACAGAAACCTTCAGGTTAACTGAAGTTGAGTCTATAAATTGTATAAATCGTTAATATTATGATTTCAGAATTCGACAGTCCCAAACTTCATCAGAAGATATCCATGCTTAGAGTTGGGTCTATAGTGTCTCTGGTGCTTCAAATCCCAGATAAAGTGTCCACAGCCCTTTGTTTGAACCAGTCTCTGCTTCCCAAGCATTAGATCTGATAGACTTTACTGCCCCCCTGAAACTTGTCTGCAAGGCTCTTATCGTTGTACCAAAGGCTAGTTGAGAGTTTGGTCTCACCACTCTGGCGCTGAGGACGTCCTGCAGGATTTGAGCAGCTTGTGGTTGCTTCTCCTTGTACTGGTCTAGGAGGTGGTTCTGCCGGGCCCTTTTAATGATCTGGGAGAGAGAAATACCAACACAAAGCCAAAAAAGTTAAACATAATGACTTAAGAGAAACTGACAGATGTTTTTGGGTGTCTAAAATGTGTTTAGGGGTTGCCCCCCTCCAAAGCAGGACATTGCTTATCCATGTGTTGCTACTCCTAATTGCTTCTCCAAACTGTTGTCGTGCCGACCGCCATCTACCGTAGCTAACACGGGAGTCGTTTCCCAGGGTCAAGGATGGTCAATGACGTAGCATCCTCCAAATCCTGGCTTTGGAGGATCCTTCCTTGACATTAAGAAACGGCTGCTGATTCACCTTCTCCATCTCAACAAAATAACTGAACAGCCCGGTAACAGAAACAAATTCAATGAAGCAAGCCCGCAATGACGTGCACTTGATAGCCTGTTCCCTTGTACATGTTCTCCAAATGCTAAGGAGGACTCTGACCTGCTCCTGAAGGATCCTTCCTTGGGAGGACTAGTCCTCCCAAGGAAGGATCCTTGCCAGTGAGAAACGGCAACTGACTACGGAGAAGTAGCTCAGACAACCACACTAAACAAACGTCTGAACTATCCCTTTAAGATTAGGTCTAGAAAGATTATGCAAAGTTTTTGTTCTTTTTTTCCCCCTTCACCTAATAAAAGATGTAAAAGTACAAAACTGTGGAGAATAAACCTTTTAGTAAAGCTTAATTTATGGTCGCAGCGGTGTTCCTGGCCTGTGTGAGGTGCGCGCGTAATAACATGACGTCACAACGGCTGTCGATTCCAGTGCGAAGGCTCTGTTACTGCCCAATGAGAGGAGAGTGCAGATTTGAGTCGCGTTTGCGTCACTTTACAACAAGTAGTTAGCATTAACCGTCTATGGCTAGCACATAAGATGCTTGCGAGAGACTTTTGTAATGTCAACACAGTAAAAATGGACCTAATTAATGAAGTTAGTTCACTTCTGGCTACACGTTAGCATCAAACACAACAAAGGCTGTCAGTCGAATGGTGTTTTGAGCCAACGTTAGCAACCAAACAACAATAACAAACTATTTTTATCATTTGTAAAGAGAAAAGTTTTTTATTTCATGGATTTCACAAATTTCAGTATGACAGTTATGTCGTAAACCGTTTAAATCTGAGCGTGCGCGACTCAAATTGGCCAGTGACAGAGAGCGTGGAACAACATGAGAGATTGTTTTGTCAAAGCTAAAAAAACGGCTTCGTGTAATTCCATTCATGTTACAGGCAGTCATTTTGATTTTGATAAAAACAACAGTCACGTTAATGATTAGAGTAGACAAATGTAATGTTTGGCGGTACATTGGTGTTTAACATGGATGTTTTTACTACCGTTGCCAGGCAGCCTGCTTTCCTTTACTTACAGTCTCTTCTTTTTCCCTATTTCTTTTTAAAAATTCTTTTTTGGGGCATTTTAGGACTTTATTATATAGGACAGCTGAGGATGTGAAAGGGGAGAGAGAGAGAGGGAATGACATGCAGCAAAGGGATGCAGGTCAGAGTCGAACCTGCAGCTGCGACAAGGACTGAGCGTTTGCGGGGGGGCGCACGCTCTACCAGGTGAACTTTCCAGGCGCCCATCTTCTCTACTACTTGCTTATTTACAGATTATTATTATGGGAGAATACCGCAACGAACAATGAGTTGCGTGCTTGTAGCGCGCACGCCATCTACGGCCGCCCACGCACGGTGTTGCGTTCGAGTACACCCGACGCTTAAAATCCAACTCACTTTGTCGTCTATGTCTGTGATGTTCATGCAGTAGAGGACATCGTACTTGAAGTAGTCCTTCAGTATCCTTCGCAGAATATCAAAAGATATGTAGGACCTGCACAAAGAGACACATTCAGAAAAATAAAATCTAGTTACACCACAACAAACCTCCTTTGTAATCCGTTGTAAGGATGAAACTCACGTCTTGAACAAGCGTTACTTTTTCTTTTTACCTGGCGTGTCCCATGTGCGAGGCATCGTACACCGTCGGTCCGCAGCAGTACCACGTTACTTTGTTCCCTCTCTGGGGAACGAACGGCTCCTGAAACATAAAAAAGTTTGAGAGTTGATTTACAAAAAAAAGAAGAAAAAAAATGACCACCTTGCGGTTGTTTGCCTCTGGGAAGCCTCTGGATTACACAGCACAGCTTGTTCACATGCACACATACACATTCTGTTTAATTTTAACGTCACTTACACCGCAATATTGTTTCTTGTATCATGGCAACCGCACTTTAAAATACCTTCATTTGACGCCATTTTGCTTACTTTCAGTCTACCATATAATCATTGTCTGTTGTTTGCCTGTATTTCTTGTGTGTTTACTTGTCTGTGTGTTTTTGTTTTTTGCTGTTTTGTAGAAAATGCTGCTGCTGTAATGAGGAAATTTCCCCGTTGTGGGATGAATAAAGTAGAATCTAATCTAATCTAATCTTGTTCAGTAATAACAAAAGGACACATGTGCATCCTCTCTCACAATCTGTTTCTCTGTGCTCCGTACATTGTGTCGAGATAATTTATGACGATGGCTTTCCACAAACACTGACAAGGATTAGATATTTGCCTCCAACCAAGGTCGTAGTGTCCCCGGGGTACGTGGGGGAAATGTCCCTCGCACTTTCCATGTCGGTGCCCTCTGTCCCCCACACTTACAACACGTCTGAGTTCATTTGAACGCACCATAAGTAGGCGAGTGTGCACGTTACTCAGGTTGATTCAGTTGATCGATTTAGGCAATAATATAGCATAAAAAAATATATTCAAATAATATAGGGAGGAAAACTCATTAACATATGGAATAATTGAGACCAGTGTATTTGAGGGAATAGTGGGAATTAGAATGGGCCAGAGGCCACCAAATTTGGGCTGTTACAGACAAAACGTTCTCACGGGGGGAAGGGGGGGGGGAGGTAATTGCATGCCCCCACAGAATCACCCCCCTTTACCCCCCTCAACCTCAACCCGGGCGCAGATTCTTCATCTTTTTATTCCTACAAAACTATTTTACAAGTTTTTTTTGTATGTCTCGTCTTTTTGCATATTAATGACCTTAGCACCACATATTAGGTAGGATGGCCTGCTCCACCTTCGTGTGGCCAGGTCACATGTTAGCGGATCCTCTTATTGGACGAGATGGTGCAGTTAAACAGTATGGAACGGTTTACGGAAAAATGCAGAGTGTTTCCATCAATCATAAATGAAATGTCGGCTACTTGGAATCTGTGATTTGGAGAGATAAATGGGAGAGGATCTTTGAATCCTGAACAACCTGTCCCCCTCACTTTGGAGATTAGGGCTACCCCCCC
>NW_022605574.1:644877-652976 GCF_008692095.1 Etheostoma spectabile
ATCCTACCTTTGCTCTCGTCAGGCTGTTGTAGAGTCGAAGTCGGGGAACCTCTGTTCCTGCAGGTGGAGACCAAGGGGGCTGCACCCGCTTTCCTTTCACTGGAATCAAGAAAGAAAGAAGAAAGGTTATCTAAAGGGACACTTTTCCTACCTCTAACTGCCAGCTTTACATGTTTTCTGCCATCCTTCACGCTGTACGCCAGCATTTAAAGCCGCTGTGTTGCGTAGGATTGTAACTGTACCAATTGTAATTTAGATCGTCTAATATTTCACAAGACAAAACCGTAACTTTGATTTGAAGTTTGGTATATTAACACAGAAATCTACACATGCTGCTTTAAATGTTACATATTTAATAGATTAGTTGGAGAACCACAGAACGAGAGGAACACGGAGGAAGGTCTGAACTTCTTGCCCCCTTGTATCTGTAACACACCATTACTGTGAGTTATGACTGCCACTATTGATTATGTTTTATCAACAATTCATCTTTTGGTCCGTAAAATATATGAAAATGGTGATAAATGGCCAATGCAATTCCCAAGAACGCAAGTTCAAATTGTTTGTTTTATCAGACTAACGGTACAAAACTCAAAAATATTAAATGTACTGTCAAAGAAAATAAAGAATCCTGGAACCAGTGAATTTTTACTTGGACAAAAATAGAAAAAAAAGCAATCACCTGAGACTGCTGCAGATCAGTTTCTGCTATTTGATTCATGAATTCAAAGACTAACTGTGGAAAAAAAGAGAATTCAGGAGAATTCACCCACAAGTTTTTATATTCCTTCAACGCATTTTCCTAAAAAAGAAAAAATCTAATTCAAGCCAAATGAGCGGAGCACAGACTGCATCGAGCTGCATTAAAAACCATGTTTTAACCCTTGTGTTGTCTTCCCATCAACCATCCTTTTTTGGCGCTTTTTCCAAAGTTTTTGCTTTTTTTTTCCTACATTTATTCTTGGTATAGCCTAATTTTTTACAAATGATTATACTACACTGTTTTATTACAAATTATTGTACATTTTTACTAATTATACAAAAACAATTTCTCGTTTGCTTTTTCAGCGTTTCTCTCTCTTTTTTTGACATTACTTCCGAGGTTTTGGTCACTTTTTTAAAATGCCATTAAATTCAATAAAACAACTAAAATTCGGTGAAAGTAATCAGTAATTTTACTTGAGGAACATTGTATGGCATACATGTTATTTTTAGGTAATTTGGTTGAAAGAAAGCCAAGTCCCTGATATTCAAAATAAAAAAAAAACGGGTCAAATTGGACCGGAGGACAACACAAGGGTTAAGCAGGCGTATGTCTCTGAACATCAAAATGCATTGCAGTTATTGTTGTTGTTTTTACCTGCAACTGAAGTATGAATCACTCTGAATGTAAAAGGTTGAAGGAAATCATGCAAAAACAGTAAGGCGTTACAGATTTCCTCTACGATTTTACACATTACTGTAGTGATTAAAGTGTCTTCTTCTCCAAAGTAAACACATCACTGAACAATCTTTAGGTCTACTTATTTAACTTGGGATAGTGCCCCATTGATCATTATCATTATGTGTGTTGCCTCAGCGCCAATATCCAGTACATCATTACTCATTTGCAATAATTGCCTCAAAGTGTGAGGAATTGTCTTGAGGTTAGTCTTGAGGTTAGTCGGGCTAGTGCACACAAAACAGAGTAGAATCTCCTCATTTGTTCAGTCCTATAGTCAGATGCCACAAAAGGAAACCTTTTCTCAAAAGAAATGCAGCCAGCCATGTAACAAATGAGCAGTCAAAGCCACACCGGGCATGTCCAACCATCCAGCGAGGAGAGCACATGATATCCAGTGTGTTGTTTTTAACACATGCGATGCAGGCCTGGGATAAAAGATATCTAATTTCCTGCAGATGTCACACGTCTGTGTTTGCAAAGCTGTTTTAACATCAGGTATTCTTTGGGTAGGTGCCTGAGGGCAGAACTGCTGACGCTTTGTTTTAACAGTGATAACAGAGACTCTCCCTACGCCCAGCTCCAGGCCCCGTACACCGTGTGCTGCTCTGACTGACTGGAGAGGAGTGAAAGCTGAAACTGGATTTATTCAAATGATAAATAACTCTGGGTTCATGCATGTCAGTGTTTGCAGAGGCGTGGCTCCATCTACACTACTACGCTTTGGTTAAAAAAACTAATATCTGTTGCCACGTTTACGCCTTACGTCAGGGGTCATCAACTATATTTATCAAAGGGCCAGAATTTTACCAGACAGTCTCCTTGGGGGCCGGACCCTTAAATAAAAATTAAATAAAAAATCAAATTTTGGTATAACATTATGATTGATGTTTATTGGTAATACTTTTTCATTTCATTACAAAACTGAAGGCACTTTATGAGTCAGGATCCTATCACCTACACCACAGACACCCCCAGGGGTGATTATTTTTGCCTCAACTCAATTAAGTCAATTTTACTTATAGAGCACTTAAAAACAAACACCGAGGAATTGACAGGAATGGTCCTCAAACAGAGGTAAAATGGCACTCTCAAAGGCTATGAAACGCAAAGTTGATATTGAAAACAGGTCCTTCAATGATGACTGGACTGAAACGTACGCATTTATCATGCCAACCTTCCGGAATGCCTCACCAGTATGTAATTTGCAACGAAACGGTTGCTGTTGCAAAAGAAATCAATCTGCGCCGTCACCACCACACTAACATTCAAATTTTAAGATTTCATATCCTGAGCAGTCAGAGGCGCGTCAGAGAAAAATCGCCGCACTGAAATCTGCCTACTCCCACGCAAGTGGCATTACTACTCGAACTTTAACTGATCAAGAGAGGTAGTTTGATTTTGGGGTGTAGCCTAATAGAGTCATAATGTGATTACTGAGAAGAGACTCAGTTGCTGCTGCTTTTAGTTGCTTTAATAGTGTAGAGTAGGCCTACATATTTTCTCTTTGATCCTCACAATTTTGGAATCCAGTCGCGGGCCGGATCGAACGGCTTGGTGGGCCGCATTCGGCCCGCGGGCCGCCAGTTGATGATCACTGCCTTACGTCCACACTACTCCGGTGTTTCCGAGCCACTAAAACGGAGACGTTTGGAAACACTGCTGCCCCCGTTTGGGTGTCAGGGGCTGCTTTGTAGTCTGGACGGGCGCAAACGGAGACATTTGGAAACGACAACGCGCGTCGGCCAGTGTAATCGGTCAGGTAGGCTTAGGTGGGCTAATGATATGAACTGCACTAAGTGCAACCTGCACAACTGGTCTTTTTACATTTTGTCATACTATTTAAGAAGTTGCACATTTTTGTATTCTCAACTTGCATATGTTCAAATATTTCTCCTTGTATTTTATTCCTATTATTGTTATTATTTCATGTATGTATATTGTATCCTAGTTTATATAAGACTTTATATTTTGTGCTGTGTAACTGTAATTACCCATATTATTGGATCAATAAATATCTATCTATCTATCTATAGTATCTATCTATCTATAGTATCTATCTATCTAAGTTACAATTCTGCCTTGTTGTCCAAGATATTAAATCCCTGCCCTTACTTTTCTCTGTTGTTCTTCCTCCAAAGTATTTTCTGTATTTTTAACTTATACATTCGTGATATTTAATGCAGAGTAACGTCAGACAATCAGCTTCCACCGGCATGCACATGCCCAGTGTGTGTGTGTGTGAACGGTCATGTGATACGTGTTGTCAGACGTGTTAATATGGACGGAGATTAGTTCTGCTACTGGAGCTGAAACTCTCGTGTGGACGGCGATTGTTTTTGTCTCAAAGTGCTGCGTAAAAATGAAAATAAAACGCAGTAGTGTAGGTGGAGTTCAATCAACGAGGATGATTCCTGCCTCGGGACCTCAGACATCAACATGTCCTCAACGTCCAGACCGGTGCATCGAGATCAGGACCGGGTGTAAGCTACGGCTGCATGATATGAGGAAAATATGCGCTATACAATCATCTTGTTGAATATTGGGTTAATGATATTACTTGTGATACATAAACATATCATAACATATCAACATTAGAGAAGCTTCCTCTATTGAGAGTTTTAAATCTTTTTGCACTGGCTTTTAACACAAGCTGAGCTGTGACATTTTATTGTTATTGATTTGAGCAAAGTATTTAACTGTTGTTAACTGTCTTTTTGTTATTGGCTTATTCTGTTTTAGATGTGTTTTTCCGGTTATTTATTATGCTTTTGTTTTATGTTATCTATATATATATTTGAACAGCACTTTGGCGCAGTTTGTAAATGTGCTAAAGAAATACACTTTGACCTTGACCATGACCATATATTTAAGTGAACTCCGTTCTGCTGCTTTTGGTATTCTTCTAACATACTGAACATTAAAGTGGTTGTTGAAATTAAAACAAATGAAATAGTTTCCTTCTTTTTTATTGAACATTGAATTGAATATATAAGGCACCACTGAAAAAAGAATGACAGTTAACAGTTTCTTTCAACCAACACAAAAAAAATCTCTGAGGGTCTTTTGCAAAATGATGCAGCCTCGAGCGATGACAATAAAAAGCGATGTGTTGTGCATCCCTAGTCCCAGCCTGTCCCAGCATGCCTACAGCTGTCTGTCTGTCTGTCTGTCTGTCTGTCTGTCTACTCACTGCTGCTGTCAGGGTGGAGGAGGTCCGGCTGCAGGGCTGCTATGTGTCTGTACCAGCGCAGAGCGTGGACATGCTGCGGGTCTGGGGGCCTGTGGAGGAGCTTAAAGGCTTTCTGGTCGGCCTGGGAGGGGCTGAACCCGGCCAGGTAGCTGCGGGGCGTTAGGTAGTCATTCAGGGCCGCTGCCAGCGCGGCCTCCTCATTTATCTGTAGCAAGAAGCCATACTCAAAGGCTGCAGAAACAAGAGGGCAAATATTCGCAGAAGGATTACAGACTAGGCTGCAACAGCCTGAGGACAACACCAATGTAAGATGAGATTTATTTTGTGAATATTTAGTTTACAGATGACTGTAGGTAGAGTTACTGAAATGAGTAATATTTCCATCAGTTGTAGCATCACAGTGTATTCTATTCCTTGATTTATCAAGGGACTACCTAACATGTTGTAGGCCTACCCTGCCTGTAATTCAGTTAACAGGTGGGCGGAGGGATATGATGAGATGCTGAAGCGTGTTTGTTATGAGTCTTGAGCTGTTCTACACTGGAATGGACCAAGTTACAGTCGAAGCTGTCTCCGTGCTCTTACTCTACCCACACCCCGAAAGTACTAGTTTGTAATCACGACTAGTTAATAGTTAACGCAAACATTCACTAGTGTTACACTACCAACAGCACCACGAGTTTACCACAGCCGAGACCTCATGTTCAGCAGCAGGTCAGCACACTTCCAACTCAAATTATGTAAGAAAATAGTTCAAACTGCACTGAAATCACGCAGATTATATGACACAAACCCCCCGTGTCCCAGAAGAACAGAGAGGCACATATTCCAGTCTTTGACCGGGTCTAATCTTTTAGATTTCTCTCCTCTCAGTATTGTGTGATAACTTAAAAGTACATCTACAAATGGTGTTTTGAATGTCGTGGACAGATGGAATACTGCGTAAGACTGAGTCAAAGGAGAAGTAGTGTTGTTTTATTACAGTACAGATGTTGCAACATGTGTCTGACAACAGCTGTGTCTCTGGTCATGGTGCTGGGGGTACAGCAGTCACTGTAGGGCTCGGAAACAGGACATGGAACAGAGACAATGTGACACTAAAGGGCAAAGTGTGATCTGAAAAACTAAAATAATGCTAAATAAGTAAACTATTATATAAAAGTTCCAAAATACTAATCAATCTTGATCAGTAAATGAGTTCTGCTCCCTGCGATAACCATTCTTTAACCATGGTAAACAAAGTCTTTTCTGTCTGTACAAAACACAATTCCCAAAAAATGAAACGAAGAGTGAAAGTGAAACGGACTGGAGGAAGTTTCCAAAACAAGAGTGTGAAACCTATAAAGTCAAATTGAAAGTTGAATTGATTTTCTCCGCCCGCATGACCAATACTAAAATAAGATTGAAAATGAAACAAAGTAAAAAAAGGAGAAGAAGAAAAACAAGTATAGACACAAATGAGGGTTTAACCACAAAGTGAGAGCTTGATGAAAAAGTAGACCTAGATGGAGAAATTAGACACCACAACTTCATCTGGATGATCTTGATTAAAAATGTATCCAAAACATAAACTTCAATGTGGTTCTCGGGCAGCTTATGAAGCAAACTGGCTTTAAAAAGGTGGAGACATGCCGATAGATTATTTAATATTTTATAATCCTTAAGCATGTCGTCCTTAATTACTTCCCTAAAAATACATCATAACATAATACTAACCATAAGTGATCTCATCAGGATATTAGGACATTTTATACTTGAACCTTAAATGCAAGTTATTTAGAGATATAGAGGGAAATAAAAAGGAAACTGCTGAACAGAAATGTAACTGATCAAACTACAATAGGTGATGCAACTGATAGGTAAGAACATTCATATATATATATATATATATATATATATATATATATATATATATATATATATACACACACACACACACACACACACATTTATACATATATACATATATACATACATACACATACACACACACACACACAGTACGGGCCAAAAGTTGAAAAAGATGAACATCAACACAATTTTAGGATGGATTTATAATAATATAAATATATTTGCATGGCAAAGATAAACACAAAAGTTACAAAGCGACATGAATCAATAAATAATATAAATTTAATTCTAATAAAAATGTAAAGACCTAGGAAAAGATTGACATTAGATATAATATAAACAGATCCTGTGAGTGCCGGGAGAGTGTGGACGACAGTATGTATATATATATATATATATATATATATGTCTAATTTTAACATAATATTATTATTAACATTTTAAATAGTATCTGCAGTCAACCAGGCTGTATAGCACCATCTGCCAAGATGTAAAGACCATTATATATATATATATATATATATATATTACGTGTTAAAAATGACAAGCTGAGCTGCAACAGCTCAGGCAGAGTAACTAATATAAAATAAATATATTTATAAATATAGTGTCTTTATTTTAGTAAAGACATTACAGTGTTATTACCAGCATGCTATGCCCATTTATTCTCATATTTATATCCCTTTACCGCAACAGTTTGAGTTAATCACAGTCGCCTAGTACAGATTCCATTTCCATAACACGCCCAACCAAACTCTGTTCAAAATTCGGAACCAATTTTAACACCTGACATTTTAGTTTTCTAAATAAAAACACTGCTCTATGGAATAAGTGTCCTGAAGCGAAAAGTCTCGCCTTTAAATCTAGAAGATCTGTGAATCTTATTCACTGACCTGCGCGTCCTTACCGTTACATTCAGCTTCATTAACTGGGAGTTTAAATAGACCGTTTTTTAAAGGGGGTTTGGTTCATCACTCACTCCCCATGTTACCTTTACCGGAGGCTTTGCACCACAGCGTCAGAAAGCTAACAACGCTAGCGTTAGCTTATTAGCTTTGACACTTCGTCATCATAACCTTCTTTACTGATTTTCAACTTGCGTGTCTTTAAGGTGAAAAATAGACATTGTCTACAGTACCTGGCTCTCCTGGGGTCGACATGGCCACAGTGCTGGATGGCTGGATGCTGATGCAACAATAACGTGTCCGGAAGAAGAACCCGGGCGCTAAATGCTAACGGTAGGAACCGGAACCAATGTGTTCGTACATGAGAGCGGGCAGGGGACATTAATGAGTGACGGTTCATCCGGTGCGGAAGTTAGTTTTGTTTTGGCTTGCAAGAAGGTGGATGTAACTACTCCAAGCTATCCAACGCGTCCAAATAGAAGGTTTATAGTGAGCACAGCGGCTAGATGAGGATTGCATCCGTCAGTGTGCAGTGAGTCAAAGCGGAAATGTCAAACATTAAAGAGTACGTCGATAAACTGGCTCGTGTTTATGAGCGATACACCGAGTACGTGAAGAGGAACCCGGGCGCCACAGCCCAGCTGGAGAGCACGGTGCGGACCCTCTCCTACCTGATCGCAGGTCAGTGACCTTAACCTAAGGGGACCAG
>NW_022605574.1:652986-653474 GCF_008692095.1 Etheostoma spectabile
CTAAGTCCGGGGACATTTTCAGCTCAGAAGCGTCTATAACCTCCAAATCACGCAAACACACTAATATATACACACTAATATATACACACTAATATAGACACACTAATATAGACACACTAATATAGACACACTAATATAGACACACTAATATAGACACACTAAGATATAGACACACTAATATATACACACTAAGATATACACACTAATATAGACACACTAATATAGACACACTAATATAGACACACTAATATAGACACACTCTAAACAGAAACAATGTAGAGAGATGAGTGCAATGAAGAGACCAATACAAATTATTTAAATGTGGAACACAGTGCAAAGGATACTGGGATAAATAGTATTAAGTTATTATATTACAATATCGGGCTGCACAGTTAATCGCAAATTAATCGAAATCGTAATGTGGGCTGGTGCAATATCCAAATCTCCTACCTGATCGCAGGTCAGTGACCTTAACCTAAGGGGACCAG
>NW_022605574.1:653484-654187 GCF_008692095.1 Etheostoma spectabile
CTAAGTCCGGGGACATTTTCAGCTCAGAAGCGTCTATAACCTCCAAAACACGTCATGTTTATATTTTTGTAAAACTGGAAACGGGGACACTAGACCTAGAGCTGTTCTCAGTAGGGGCTGAGCCCCCATAAAGGTCCTAGAATCCCCTCTGCTGTTACTTCTTTACTTGCAGTCCACTACAGCTCAGAGGCGAATGTTGTAATGTTTACTGAACTACATTTATCTGACAGCTTTTGCTTCATTGCTTCAGGCTTGTTTCTGCAACAGCTCGTTGAGAATCAGATACAATAAAAACTATTGAGGACATATTTTCCTTTGACATTGATGCAGTATTAAACGAGATCTCTGCAGTCGGCAGCAGAGAAACAGGCTGCAATGGAAGTTAACAGGATAATTGTCCAGCTTTACGTTCATAAAAGTGCTCGTTTTGCTGCTGACAGACTCAGATTAATATTCTAAGTCTCTGACAACATTATGGGAAGGATTTCTAAGGAGGTCGACCTTTCTGTTAAAGATTAAGATCCCTTTTTAAAACATAAAAGTCCGCGAAATTGCGTTCGCTAAACGCACCAGACTCCATGTAAATAATCAGTGATTTTAGAATCGTAAAACACGGCTTGTTGTTGTGTTGGGTGAGCGACTTTCGGCTCCGTTTGGTCGGTGTTTTCTTTCTTTCATTTCAATTTCGGGTCTGTCAGTCACA
>NW_022605574.1:654197-656674 GCF_008692095.1 Etheostoma spectabile
GGGACAGATCCAGCCGGGGACAGGTCAGCAAAACCCGGAACCGGGGACGTCTGGTCCCCCTATCTTAATCATTAATGATGCAGAGACATTACTGCCCCGCTGTGTGGGAGCGCAACGTCACTTCTGACTCGAGCTAACTTTGTCCAAGAGATTAGTTTTATTTTCACTTGACACCACTAGAAAAGCATCGGGCTGCACAGTTAATCGCAATTTAATCGAAATCGCATTGTGGGCTGGTGCAATATCCACATCGAAGGGATCGAGGGGCAATAGTTGTTAAAGGAACAGTATGTGTCAAACCCTTTGAATTTAGCGTCACTTACTCCACCAGCTCCAGAACGTCTGCAGAGTCATTAGGTTTCCATTAAAGTCCATGTGTGTACTTCCACTGACTGCGTCCCAGCTCCGGCGGTCCCCTGCCCTCCGGAGCAGATAGAGCTCCTATTTTTTCCGGATGCCGGAGAGCTCCGCAGAAACTAGTCCGATAGTGCGGGACAGGAAGTCGAGCACAGAAACAAAAAATAACATCCACTAAATTTTGAAAATAAAACACACCCTGCTCACGGCGGATCCTATACCTTGAAAATGTCATAACAACAGACCTGAAGTCAACAGGTCTGAGGTTTTGCGGTTCTGTTTATAGAAACTACATTCTGTTACATCGCACGATCATACGGGAATTTGCGAGATCTCGAGGGTCCTCGGGACTTCAGCTGTCGCCATAGCTGTTACGCAACAAACCCAGACCTGGGGGGTACTGACGGACGGGGGGGCACGGCGCAGACTTGGAGTCGTTTCGCAGTTGGTGGAAATCCGGAGTAAGAGGAAAGTTAATGGTGGTTTAGAGCTTTGTAATGTAAAATAAAGCCACGCTAGAGCTCCGCTTAATTCAATTCAATTCAGTTCCCTAGCTTACTGTGCTCCAAGGCTGCTGAGCTTTTGGAAACCAGAACGTGTGCATATTAAATTGGGAAGAAATGATTGGAATTTAAACCCAAATCCTCCAAAAGATTCCAATAAAGAAACGATTCTACTGGAATCGTAATCCATGTAGGAATCGGTTCTCGATGCCCAACCCTGCTTTTGTTTGGGACACTTTAATCATTTAAATGTGTTTTTCATAGAAAATGATACAAAAACGATCATTCCCTCCAACATCGTGAATCATATCGCAATCACAGTATCAGTCAAAATAATCACAATTACATATTTTCCTTCTATCGTACAGCGCTAATCGACCCCAGCTACTTCTCCTTTAAGCCTGTCTGTTTTCAGCACATGACGATACTAACGTGTCATGGCTCTTGTTTTTCAGGGCGATTTGCAGATTCTCATGAAATATCGGAGCTAGGTAAGTAAAAGTCAACGTTTTTCAAAGCCAGTTATCTTATCACAGATATATAAGATGAAGTATCAGCTCAAATGTAAGTTTCAATACAGAAATACACAAACCTGCACTACTCACAACCCTTCTCCCCCCTCTGCCCTCAATTACATAAACATCCTGGACTTTGGAGCCAAAATGGCTGCCTTGCACTACTCCACTTGCACACTTTGCAACTTGTTGTTGTTGTCCGGTTGTCCTGAAAACACTTGGGAACACATTTCTGCTGCTCATACATAACCGGCACCACTATGCTACCGCCTGACTTGTTGCACTATTATATCATATTGACTGTCGACCGTATGCATAATTGCACATTTTTAACTCAAATTTTGCTGCTCTTATTTTCCTCATTGTATATGTCTTCTTATTTTTACTTTTTATATTGTTTACTTGAATGTTATGTTTGCCTGTGGACCTAATTGGTAAAATATGTCTTGTCTCCACCGTGGGATGGAGGGAAACGTAATTTCGATCTCTTTGTATGTTTTGACGTGAAGAAATTGACAATAAAGCAGACTTTGACTTCAGAAATGTGTAATCAGCTGTCATATCGATGTTCTCATAACTATTTTAACAGAGTCATTCAGACACTAAATGTAGTATTTGCATGTGAAATAGTTTTGGCCCCCAAAAAAAGGAGAATTCAAAGATTCAAGACCTCTGTTGGTGGCTTTGTGTCTTCTCCAGTGTACTCCGCCTCCAATCTCCTGGTGCTCTTCAACGACAGCATTCTGCGCAAAGGGCGGAGATGTGCCTTCCCCGTGGTGAGCACCGCCCGATGGAGCTCCGACCGTCTCAGACCGCATTCACAGAAATAAGTGCTTGCTGCATGTATACAAACTTCTAACCCAAAAATGTGTCACAAAGGAGAGAACAATGTGGCCAAAGAGTAAAGAAACCAGCCGCGGTTTTACCAGCTGGAGGAATAATCAGAAAGATCTTAACTCGTTTTCTAGTAAGGCAAGGCAGCTTTATTTCAGCAACAGGGCAATTCAAAGTGATTTACTCAAAATCAGTTAAACAGATAAAAAAAATCACAAAACAGATAAAACACAAGTGTAAACTTGAGACTACCTTCCCACTAACTAGT
>NW_022605574.1:656684-656799 GCF_008692095.1 Etheostoma spectabile
GCTCCTTTGGTGATCCCCCTCAGTGTCTCTACCCTTCACGACTCTATTTTTTGAAATTGTCTGTAATGTATGAAATTTTTGTGATCTGTGCCGCTGTCTTGGCCAGGACTCCCTT
>NW_022605574.1:656809-657080 GCF_008692095.1 Etheostoma spectabile
TTAGTAATCTCAATGGGATTTTCCTGGTTAAATAAATACATATATTTTTTCAGAGACGTTACCTTTCGTCTCCTTGGACTCTTCTTCACATTAATTAAGCCGATCTAGCGCTGCCTTTCGTGTCTATTTTTGACACTACACATTCACACATTTTCTTTAAAGTGCTACCCTTCGAGTCTGTCTTTCTCTGTATAAAACCCTAAAAACAAAACAAACAAAAAACAAACAGATAAAACATAAGTGTCATAAGCATTAAAAACTGATAAAACAC
>NW_022605574.1:657090-657267 GCF_008692095.1 Etheostoma spectabile
AGTTAAAAATAAAAACATTAAGACACATAAAACGCAAGAATAAAAGTTCAAGGTCAGCATAAGAAATTAAACATTAAAACCCGAGAATAAAAGTTCCAGGTCAGCATAAGAAATTAAACATTAAAACACGAGAATAAAAGTTCAAGGTCAGCATAAGAAATTAAACATTAAAACACG
>NW_022605574.1:657277-658081 GCF_008692095.1 Etheostoma spectabile
ATCCAGGTCAGCATAAGAAATTAAACATTAAAACCCGAGAATAAAAGATCCAGGTCAGCATAAGAAATTAAACATTAAAACACAAGAATAAAAGTTCCAGGTCAGCATCAGTAACGAGTGTCCCTGCTGTGTTCAGTCCCTCTCTCAGCAGAGACTCCTCAACTGGCTGTCTGTGTTGGAGCACGTGGAGGTTTTCCTGGAGATGGGGGCCTGCAAGCTGTGGGGGGACGTCGGCCGCTGGCTGGTGATTGGACTCATTCAGATTTTTAAGTATGCTTTTCCTCCTCTGGTGACCTGTCGTTTTAATCAAAAGAAAACACGATTCCCGTCAAGAATTTTCAGAATCATAACCAGCTTTTTTTGCGTGTTTCTCAAGTTTAATTTTATTTGAGATGACTAACCAAGTGTCCTTCTCAACCTGATCTCCAGGGCAGTTTTTCGCCTCATCCTTCTTCTGTGGTACAAATCCGGCATCCAGACTTCACCTCCCATAATCCCCCTCGACAGAAGTGCAGAATTTGTCGGTGAAGGTCAGTTATTGTCTCTTTTTCACTCGCTGTTATCACTTCCTTTAAAAAGCTTTAGTCCATCCATCCATCCATTCTTCTCCGTAGATGTGTTGAATACTGAAGGGAAGTGTTTGCTAAGGTAGTGGTCCCATACGTTTTCACTTGAAGGACCCACAAACTGAAACCCATTAAACCACGGACCTAGTCTGGCTATCACCAGACCAAGCTCAATCTTTTAAGATTCAATTCAATTTTATTTATAGTATCAATTCATAACAAGAGTTATCTCGAGACA
>NW_022605574.1:658091-659276 GCF_008692095.1 Etheostoma spectabile
AGAGCAGG
This sequence comes from Etheostoma spectabile, assembly GCF_008692095.1. NCBI lineage: Eukaryota > Metazoa > Chordata > Actinopteri > Perciformes > Percidae > Etheostoma > Etheostoma spectabile. The sequence goes on from NW_022605574.1 coordinate 658,100, forward strand.
TCTAGACCACACTCCAGAATTTACAAGGACCCAACAGGTCTAGTAGTTCTTTCCAGACCAAGCTTAATCTTTTAAGATGGAAATTGGTCTGGGGAGTCCACTTTGTATTTTCTCTGCACAAGAGGCGTAACCAATGGGAATAGTTCTCTGTACGCAATTGGATAGTCCTTCAACCAATCAGAGCAACAATCCGGGTTACTTTACCAATGGGTTCTTCTCTGTCGTCATGGTGTTAAACCGGCCAATAGCGCGCCAGGTGGAGAAGCCAGTTTGTGATTGGTCCTCGTAGATTTCAAACAGAAGCAGGATAGAGACAGTACAGGTTTCCAGGCTGAGCTGCAGGGTGAAATCAAATCACCGGCAGATGGGGCTGGGTTTACCCGGACTACCCCGGACCCCCATTTGATAAGATCTAGTTTTTTGGGTCTGATATGATTTTTGGTTTAGATGTTTTATAACAGAAACAAAAACAGTCATGCATTCTGTTAGTTATGGATGGGATTTTAGTGAAAATCAAGGATTTTCCTTTTTGCTACACGGGGACCCCCTGGAACCCCCCTCAAGGACCCCTGGGAACCACTTCTATAAGGTTACATGTACGGTATGTTCCACTTCCCCAAAATGGCCAAATAAATCCAACGAGGCTGCTTTATCCTGCACATCTAAACGCTATCCCTCAGTCCCTGCCTTGGAGAAGTGGTGTGTGTGTGTGTGTGTGTGAGGGGTGAACCAGATTGTATCGTGTCTCCGTCCTCTTCTCCACAGATGGCGTCAACGGGGAGCAGCAAGATGACGCCTGCTTTGTGGGTCAGAGGTCGGGACGAGTTATTAGACCACTAGGCAGCGGTGAGACCAGTTGAAATCATAATAAAGAGCATCATCTTGATCTATCTTGATATACTTTGGAGATTCACATGGCCTGAAAGTTAGAGACGCTTGAGCTTATTAAAGGAGAATTCCGGTCTATTCCAACATGTAGCTCTGTTGTTTGTAAATCTGGAGGTCTGTCAGTAGAGAGAGAGACCAACCAATCGGTGCTGCCTACACCGTGCTATCCTCCTGCTAGAGTTAGCACCAAACAGGCTCAAACAGGGCATGTTTTAAATTTGTTTTTAGCCTCTAAACATGTTCAAAATTTCCTTAACCCTTGTGTTGTCTTCCCGTCGACAATGGTCAC
>NW_022605574.1:659286-659451 GCF_008692095.1 Etheostoma spectabile
CATTATTGTCGCTTTTTCCGACTTTTTTTGTCACTTTTTCAATGTTGTGGGTGCTTTTTTTTACGTTTCTGGTGTTTTTTTCCAACGTTTTTTTGATATTTTAAATGTTGTTGATTTTCAGCGCTTATTTCGAGGGCCGATTATGACAAAAAAAGAACTGAAAAC
>NW_022605574.1:659461-662539 GCF_008692095.1 Etheostoma spectabile
GACCCAAGGACAACATGAGGGTTAAATGTGCCTACACATGTGCAGTGATTCCTTCTGAGGGAGCACAGTGAATCTGACTGCTGGAGATGTGACAGAAAGGGAATACCAGCTGTTTTGTTGATTTATTCATGTCAAAGAGTGACTAACCTTCTGACTTGTCACTTGTTGCTGTGGTAACCTTGTGCCCCTCCTCTGGTCTCGGTCCTGCGCAGCGCCCGGCCTGCAGGCCCGGCTGTGGGGGGCGCCCGGTCAGAGGAAGAGGACGAGCAGCTCAAGTGATGAGAAGCTCCACAGCAAACCAACGCCGCTGGGGCTCCAGGAGACCCTCGCTGAGTCCGTGTACATCGGACGGCCGCTTGTGCACTGTATCCTTGTCCCCTTGTCCCCTTGTCCCCTTGTCCCCGTGTTCGCACCGCTCCACCCGGGTATACAGGATGGTCAACGTGTCTTCATTAGTCTCCCTTAAGGGGAAATTAGTTTTGGACACGGAGTAACATTACTGCAAGAGTTACAACAGACACACAACAACAAGCACAGGGTTGAAACAATGAAAAGACAAATGTACAGTAACCATATGGACTACATGTATAATATATGGTTACTATATGGGTTACTCAAAGAGCTGTGCCAATTGCAGATTACAAATGAACATTTTCTATTCTAAATAAGATAAAAGCCATCCTTCCTACCTTCTTCTGTTCACCCATACCTGCCTTACAACCACTCCATCCTGCTTCCATAGGCATCCATGCACTCAGTCTTAGTAAAAAAAATAAAATAAAAATAAAAACATTTCATTTATCCATTCATAAATCCCAGTTACAGATATACATTAAATAATTCCCAGTCATGAGTTCATCGCTGCTCATTATATATAGTTAGTATAGTATATAGTAACAGACTGTATTCTAAAATTTCCTTTGGGATGAATAAAGTATCTATCTATCTATCTATCTATCTATCTATCTATCTATCTATCTAGGCTATCATGTCTATTCTATCTATCTCTATCTCCTCTGTCTATCATCTACCTGTCTCTATCTATCTATCTATCTATCTACTATCTATCTATCTATCTATATCTTCTATCTATCTATCATCTATATCTATCTTTCTTCTTTCTTTCTTTGCTTTCTTGACTTTGCAAACACACTTGAGAAATAACTGCCAAGACCGCACAGTCCTCTAAATCAGGAGTCTTTATGTTTTTTAAGCCAAGGACCCCGTAACTGAGACGAAGCAGGACCCCCCCCCCCCATATACTTGTATAAAATCAAGTTGCGTGTTGGGTACTTGGTAGCTTATATATTTAGAGGTTTACACCTGGACACAGCAGCCCCATTCTGGTCGTAATGCTATCTGGAGGCAGCAGGAAGGGATTGCGTCTTTGACCCACCAAGACCTGGTCTACAGTCAGTAACGCAGCATTTTACCAAGACCTGGTCTACAGTCAGTAACGCAGCATTTTACCAACACCTGGTCTACAGTCAGTAACGCAGCATTTTACCAAGACCTGGTCTACAGTCAGTAACGCAGCATTTTACCAACACCTGGTCTACAGTCAGTAACGCAGCATTTTACCAACACCTGGTCTACAGTCAGTAACGCAGCATTTTACCAAGCCCTGGACCTGGTCTACAGTCAGTAACGCAGCATTTTACCAAGACCTGGACCTGGTCTACAGTCAGTAACGCAGCATTTCAGTGTTATTTTAACAGCTCAGGCTCGTGTACTAGTTGTTAGAGGTCTGTATGGGGGTACTGGAGACGGTGTTTCCTTACAGCTAACCGCCCGGCCTGCAGTACTCTGCCTCGGACTCTGTGGAAAACAGGCGTGGACGCCGTGGCTCGTCTCTGGAGTCCTCGAGCTCTCCAGGTATGAGTGTAAAAATATTAGTGCTGTCGGTTAAATGCGTCAACGCAAACCCATTTTAACGGCGGGATTTTTTTTTTATCGCAAGATTAACGTTCCACTTTTCCATGTTGATGAGAGCGTTAAAAAGAGAAAAAATAATGGGACAAAAAAAGCATTTAGAATAGATAAAGATGTGAAATTAATTTAGATTAATTGCGAGTTATTTTATTTATTTATTTATTATTTCATTTGATTAGGACAATGCACATTAATGAACATTTCTGTAAATGCGCCAGTGTTAGCCAATTGGCTAGTTTTCAACTGTAATATTACTATTAACTGATATTAATGCGATTAATTGTTTGACAGCACTAATATATATATATATATATATATATATATATATAATATATACACCTATATATACATACACACACAGGTGTGTGTGTGTGTGTGTGTGTGTGTGTGTGTGTGTGTATATACACTTTCTAAAATGGGAGGATTTTTCTGCATTGAATACTTTAACTTTTAATACTTTAAGTGCATTTCCCAGATGATACTTTCATACTTTTACTTAAGTAGCATTTTCACTGCAGGACTTTACCTTGTAATCGAGCATTTTTGGAGTGTGGTACTAGTACTTTTACTGAAGTGAAGGCTCTAAATACTTATATGTTGGGTCAACAAAACTGTTGATTGTACTGATCAAATGAAGCATTTCTAAATTGTTTATTAATCTCTCAGACTTGGCGAGTGAATGAAGATGAGGAGAGAACGCTCCTTCAGGATGTTAGCGTCCTCTTTCAGTTGATCTACCACCACGGGACCAGTCATTCCAGTTGTTTGTCTTCCTTTAGTTTCACGGTGCTCAGTGGCAGGAAATTCCAAAATCGCTGGGAGCAGGCCGAGATGAGGAGGAGAACCTTTCTTCTGCTGTACTACGTTCTGCGTTCACCCTTCTACGACAAATACTCCGAGTAAGTACGTCTCCGCAGTAATCAGCTGACTGTTTAGTCCAGGCGTCTGACAGAGAGACCGAGCAGGACCCCCTACTACACATATGTAGTATCAAATGAAGTTCAAGTTCAAGTTTATTGTCACATGCACCTTAGTGCAGAGCACCGCATCAATGAAATACAATATGCCTTATTGCACTCTCTCAACACCAGTCAACAGGAACAGTTATAATAACAATAAAAATAATATAAATAACATTAAAACACC
>NW_022605574.1:662549-664014 GCF_008692095.1 Etheostoma spectabile
GTGGCTAAGTGACTAAATACAGGCCCATATACAGGTTCCATAGTGAACTGGGCCTACAACAATGTTGGACAGCCTAACTCCTAGGGATGAGCCGAGTACTCGGCTGAAACAAGGATCCGGTACGGATAAAGCACTTTTGCCGAGTACAAGGATTATACGAGTAATGTGAGTCAATATCTGTACTCGGATTGAATAAAACTCCTCAGCGCCCCCCCCCCCCCCCCCCCCCCCCACCCAACACACACACACACACACACGCTCTGCTCACGCTCAGATCACTGACAACAGCGCTCTCTCTCTCTCTCTCTCGCTCTCAAATTCAAATTCAAATTCAAAGAAGCTTTATCTGACCATAGTGACAACAGTATTGCCAAAGCTCTAAACAGGAAGACATTAATCACATTTACCATCAACAATAATAACAACAAGAACAAAACTGATGATATCAGCATCAACATGACATACATTCGTGTGTGTGTGTGTGTGTGGTTGTGTGTGTGTGTGTGTGTGTGGTGTGTTGTGTGGTGTGTGTGTGTGTGTGTGTGTGTGTGTGTGTGTGTGTGTGTTGTGTGTGTGTGGTGCAGGGGGGGAGGGGGGGTGTCACTCACTGTTCCCAAAGTGTGACAGGTGAAGACATACTGCAGACTGCAGCTCTCTGGCTGTTCGCTCCCTCTCCTCTCTCCCCTCCCTCCCTCTCTCTCCCTCTCTCCCTCTCTCTCTCTCTCTCTCTCTCTCTCTCCCTCCTCTATCTCTCCTCCCCTCCTCCTCTCCTCTCTCTCCCTCCTCTCTATCTCTCTCTCTCCCTCCTCTCCCTCTCTCCCCTCTCTCCCCTCCTCTCTCTCTCTCTCTCTCCCCCCCCTCTCTCTCCTCTCCTCCACTCTCTCTATCTCTCTCTCCTCCCTCTCTCTCTCCTCCCCTCTCTCTCTCCTCCCTCTCTCTCTCTCTCTCCCCCCTCTCTCTCTCTCCCCTCCCTCTCTCTCTCTCCCCCCTCCCTCTCCCTCCTCTCTCTCTCACACACACCTCACCTGGTGTGGAAATAAAAAATAAATAAAAAAAGATTTAAAGAAAAATGTAAGTTAAAAAAAGAAAGTTACATTATTGAGTATGAAAACTCTTGTTCAGTACATGTTACTTCATAATTGCAATCGCATGTGTTGTGTTCATTGTTGCAAAACTTTTTCTGTATATAGTTTGTTTGTCACCATGACAACACCATTGATCTGAAGCTCAATGCTGATGCTGTCATGTAAATAAATAATAAAGGTGGTAATAATTCATGTGGTAAACAGATACAGATAATGCAGTACTCGCTCAGCCCTACTAATGCCTGTATACTGTACATACCTTTTTAGTGCCTAGAATACTAAACATATATAGTTAGTATTTAACTTGTTAAATCCTCGAATCCTGGATTCACATTAAGATATTTTAATTTTCTTGGAAACTTTCAAAAGTCCCCCCCCCC
>NW_022605574.1:664024-667054 GCF_008692095.1 Etheostoma spectabile
CCCCCCGCAGTAACTCTGAGGACCCCCTCGGGGTCCCGGACCCCCTGTTGAAGATCTCTTATTTATATATATATATGTATCTGTGTAAAATATACGTGGCCGGACCGTAGCCTGATGCGTACTTCATGAAAAATTATACCCACACGTCGCTCGCATATGATTTAGTTTATTACCTTTTTTCCAACTTCTAATTTGTCCCAATTTAAATCGACGTTCCCAAAAGGAAACTTTGTCAACATCTGTTTTATCTGAAAAGGTAATTTCTCTTTTTGTCCATATCTCTTCAACATCATTGCTGCAAAATGGGACACACTGTATGGAAGTGTGTTGTTTGTGTGATGTTCACTGTGTCTATATTTTCATGGTCTTTCTTTTTTTTTTTTTTTATAACGTTATATAACTTTGTACAGCCCCTTTTTAAATGGGCTCTATACAGACATCGACTTGACTAGAGTCGCTGTCACTCTCTCACTTCTCCCTCGCTCTACCACACACAGTCTCTAACACATCGGCCCAAGGGTGAGGTCGCTTCTGTTTCCCAAATACCAGTCAGAAAGCTCCCGGTGTAGAAGCGGGAGGCAAAAAGGGACCTCAAGAATCATCGTCCCAATTGTCCACAATTCATTTTCTGTCGACCGACCAATCAGTTATTCGCCTCACCCCCATCATGTGATCATCAGTCTGTTTTAAAATGTTAGAAAAAGCCCATTATTTGGCAACCTGGTTCGGTAACTGGTGTTTTGACAGCTGTCGTGACTGTGTGTGTGTTCGTCTGCAGGGAAAAGATTCTCTTCCTGCTCCGACTGCTGGCCGATCACGTCCCGGGAATCGGCCTCGTTGCACGTAAGTACCGCCGCCACGTCTCCTCCATGAGGCTGACCTCCACAAATGATGATAATAATAATAATAATAATAATAATAATAATGTATTCTTGGTTAATCCCACAAGGGGAAATTACAATTTCCTCTGTTATTACACACAGGCCTTAATTACACATACATGCTCATTACCTATACATAGCTGCGTGAAGCTGACACCCCACCCACGTCAAAAAATTCAGCAAATATTCCCTGATTCTTCGTGCTCCGTTTGTGCAGGTTTGTGCAGTTAAACCTGTCGTTTGTGCAGCTTTTTGTTTCCGAGAATTAAAAGTTATATTTTGGCCGATGACGTCACCGTCACCCTACATGTTCCAAAACAAACCAAGTACTGTTCTTTTAATTCTTCAGATTTTCTTGTTTGGAGCAAAATGGGGCGGATGACGTCATCGGCCAAAATTATAACTTTTAATATCTCAAAGACGAAAGCTGCACAAACGAAAATTTCAACGGCACAAACCTGCACAAACGGAGCACTAACTCGCCCACTTGGTTTTTTTGGAGCGATATGGGGGATGGTGAACCTAGATGGAGCTAAAAATAATTTTAATATCTCAGAAACCAAAACTGCACAAACGAAAATTTTAACGGCACAAACGGAGCACTAACCATTCAGACTATTTGCTTAATTTTTTGACGTGGGTGGGGTGTCAGCTTCACGCAGCTCCTATAGATGCACTATGGAGAGATGTCAGAGTGTGTGTGTGGGGGGGGGGGGGGGGATTTACAGTATAAAGACGTTAGGCCGCCCAACACATTGTTGTAGGCCCAGTTTACTATGCAACTCCATTTGATACAACATACTGTATGTAGTAGGGGGTCCTGCTCCATCTTTCAGTTGAGGGGTCCTTGGCACAAAAATGAGAAGAATTCCTCATGGGGGGACAGAAACTAATCTAAGCTAATTAAGACTATCAGCTCCACACACCTCTCCTCCTTGGCTACTAGCAACTGTATCTAGCTGATAGCTTTGCTTCCCATAGCCTTCTTCTGATCGTAGCAGTACTCCCAGGTAACTTTGAGTCTTCTTTGATTTTCCTGGAGCTGATCATCGGTCGAGCCTTTGCCATTTTGGCTTTTCTTCCATCCGTTCCAATGCTAGTTGACCGTTTTTTCCCCACGTCGTTCAGCCTCTGGACGCCATTTCAAGGCATTTGAAGTCATTTTGGCTGAGCAGCCTATCAGTTTCTGCGCTTCTTCTCCAATCAACCTTTTAATCAATGTCTGGAACGAGCCATTTTGCTGAGTATTTCAGTGTGAAATGCCCTATAACCTGCATTTACAACCTTTCCTTCCTTCCTTAAATATGGGCCATAATTGACACCCGTTTCTTCACAGAATCAATCAGCTCACTAATTAAACACAACACTGCTATTATGTTGAACATGCTCCTTTCAATTAGATTCAGTTCCACATAATGAGCAGCATGCATGTCATGACTGTTGGCTCTGTTGGTTTTCTATGACTCTACAACTCTTACTACTACATTATTTGCCATGTAGAAATGTCACTTTTACCAAAAAATAGGATTCATGAGGTTAGTGATGTTGGACTGCTGTTATTTTGAACACAACTATAGCACAATAATGTAAAGGGAGAAACAAAAAAGCATAATATGAGCACTTTAATATAAGCTTTTATGTAGCTTATTCTTGCTTTCTCTCGTATTCATAGTGAACTGCAGTACTTTTGTGTTTTTTTTGGGGGTTTATTCTTTTGTATGTAGTTTGAAATAAAATATCCATTCAATTATAAAAAATAAAACAAAGAACAAAGGAAAGGTTTGGAGGAAAATATCCTTCATTTGGTAACACATTGGTGCTCTTTGGTCTGTCCAGGCCCTCTGATGGATTACCTCCCCACCTGGCAGAAGATCTACTTCTACAACTGGGGATAAAGTCGGCTGGATGAGGTCTGCTGGATGTCTCACATCTCGGACGTTTGCAAGTCCAAAAAAGGGTCAACGCTGAGAAAGGGACGGTCGGACCCAGGGACGGAGACGCTTGCTAGAATTCCCCAAGAATCAGATAAAAATGACGTGGAGATGATTACCACTTGGATCTGACAGCGAGGACCTTCCTCTTGATTTAGAAGGCTACTCCAGAAATACAGCAAACATTATTTAAGCCCCCCCCCCCCAGGTTGTATTAC
>NW_022605574.1:667064-669198 GCF_008692095.1 Etheostoma spectabile
ACTCTACAAAACACGGGTGTGACTGATGCTAAATGGCTGCCTCAGGTGTCGGAGATTCACTCTTTGAGTTGTTCATGATTCACGCCATTGTCTGTACTGTGAAGCATTTGGTTTTTGACAGCTTGTGTTATAGTCGCCATGTTTTTGTGAGCATTGGTATTTCATTCCATTGTCTCGGTTTCATCCCGTCAAGATGAGCCTTGTTTGTGTGTGTTTCTGGTGCCGCATGGCAGAAATCTGAACATCAGACGCACACAACTAGAGTGTTGACAATCTCAACACCTCATTTACCCCAGTGGGCTTTCAACTTCCCCGTTTTGTTAGTTTTCATGCAGAAATGAGCTGTACAATGCCAGTGGGCACACGTTAAAGGCCGTGCAAGTGTGTGTGTGCGAGTGAAAGCTGGAGTCAATGACTAGAACAAGCCAGAGGTTTTTAAATCTTTATTAACTTACTGAATAGGTTTCTTTTTGTAGCCTACAAATAAATACTCAAATGTTTCATCCTTTCAGTTCATGTTTGTTACTTTTTTGAAGAGTTTGATCACAGGTGGAGCATACACAGGCATGGCCACGCTAGGAAGGAACTTCACTCTGATCCGTGTGTGTGTGTGTGTGTGTGTGGTCATGCCATGCAATGTTTGTCTTAATGGACACAACTTTAAAGTCAGGAATATTAGGAATCATTAAAAACTGAACAGATAGAACAAACTGAAGACGTCAGCCTGTCAAAATAAAAGCTTAAACTGCTGAGAGAGGTACAGCTGCAATGATCCATCGATACGTTGTCAATTTGTCAAGTTGACTAATTATTTGCCAACTATTTTGATAATTAATAGGGCCATTGTTTTATGAAAAGTACAGTTTAACTTGTTACATGTGAGTTTCTTCTCTCCTCTGTGAAAGTAAAGTGAATATCTTTTGAGTTGTGGACAAAAGACATTTGAAGACGTCGTCTTGGGCTTTGGGGAAACACTGATCCACATTTATTCATTTTATAGACCCAACAACTAATTCATTCATCTAGAAAATAATCAACAGATTGAATTGACAAGGAAAACAATCGTTAGTTGCGGCCTTAGAGAGAAGAAAAAGCCTTTGAGCGTTGAGGTACGTTAAAGTGAAATGAAGAAGATCCAAAGTCAAAACAGCATCATTGTTTTAAGAGCTGGGACTTCACAAGTTCTATCTGACGTCCGTATTAAAGGTCCCGTGGCATGAAAATGTCACGTTGAGGTTTATTAACCAAAAAAAAAAATCTCCTTGCCCCTTATGAGGTCATAAGGGCCCACCCCCTAAGATACAGTATTAGGGGACCACTAAGGTCTATAGAAAAGCCTCCACAGAGCACCATGTCATGGGACCTTTAAAACTGATGAAATGCTCATTTCATGTCTTTTCTTTACCCAACTACTGATAGGGTTTAATCCCCCCTTTGAGTCTCATGGCCGACTGGTTTCAACCGGTTTTAAAACGATGGGTAATAAATAACCATAGCAGCTAGGACATCGCGTATGCGAGATATCCTTTCACTCAGACAGAAATGCATAACTCCAAACTCACCAACAGTGTGAAATTGTCGAGACAGTTGCCGTCAGTGCTTTGTGTGTAAATGGAAAACAAAAAATAAAAATAACCTGTGGACAAACTACTGCACGAGATCAGCAGTGAACCAAAACACTGAATGCAAACGTTGAGTTTCTTTTTTCAAATTAACACATACGGTTTTTTTATATCACAATAAAAAAAAAAAAAGACACAAGCATGATGTATTTGATAATATGAATCAAATGACACTTTCATTTATGTACTTAAGGAATAAAATATAGTAGAATTAACTTTTAAAGAACTAAGACCAAAGAACTCTGGACAGTAAATTACAAGATGACTCTTGGTTTAGTAGAAACGACACTCTGATGGAAATAAAAACTCAAAGAGTCAATGTGCCGATGAGGAGGACTCACTCCTGGGAAATAGTCTCTAGAAGAAGAGGAGGATGATGGGAGAGAAAGACGATTTATTCCCCCTCATGCAATCCTTTCTGCTTCCTGTCTGCGTCTCCCTCGTCCCATCGACTCCGCCCAAATGCACGCTCCAGTCATGTGGCTCGCTGGTCTTCACAGGCGTCAGTAGGC
>NW_022605574.1:669208-673180 GCF_008692095.1 Etheostoma spectabile
CAGGTCGGGGCTGATCAGTAGGAGCCGTAGCGATCCTGAGAAAACATGGTGGTTGTTTTTTTTAACCCTCGTGTTGTCTTCCAGTCAAAATTCAAAATCAACACAGTTTTTCTTACGTTTTTTGCCCTTTTTTCAACACCTCTGACGCTTTTCCCCCCAATATTTGTCACTTTTTTTGACGTTTAACGCTACGTAACAATACCTTGTTAACTTTAGTTTCAGTTATTTTTGGAATTTATGGTCAATAAACCTCATTTATAGGAAATGATACCTAATGTTTGAGTTAGAAAAGCAGAAATTAGGCATTATTTAGACTAAAATTAAAGGAATGGATGTTGATGGATAATCACAGACTGGAATATGTCAACTTTTACTCAACACTATTTCAACAACACTTCCATTGGTTTTCAAATGCTATAAAATTGAATAAGACGCCCCAAATTATGAAAGTAGAGATTTATACTTGCCAAAGAGCGTTGTGTGGAATCAATCATGTTATTTTGGGGAATTAAAAAGAACATTGATATAGGAAAACGGGTCAATTTGACCCGGGGACAACATGAGGGTTAAAGCCAGAATTTGAATCATTTTCCCGGTTTCTACAATGCCAAACAACCCGGCTCAACCCTCCTGTTGGAGGATGTTTAGTAATCAGATTATTCGAGTTCCTGGAGGAATGGTTTCAGCCCTAACTCGGTGGATGTCTCACCTGGATTGTATTCATGACCCCGTTGGCCAAGACCGCCATCTTGCCTGCCACGGTCTTCACTCCCTGTTTGAACTGTGCGATGTCCGGGCCGGAGGGGAGCACGCTGTCAAAGCCCGGCCCCCGCCCTGCAGGGTGAGACCAGAGGACAGTGTACATGTAGGGTCGGACATGTTTAAATGGATTCCATACATTAAGTTTGTTTTTTCTATTCAGCGTGTTGTTTGATTGCAACATGTAAAACTTTTATTAATACCTTTTCCTATATTGAAGGTCCCATATTGTAAAAAAAATTAGATCTTCATGTCTATTTTTTTCCAAGGTGCTTTATAAATACTGTGACAGTATCAAAAGACGCTCCATCTACAGAAAAAACGCACACAGCTCCGATTGAGAAACTGTGCCTTTAAACGAGCCGTCAGGACTTCCTGTACCGTTGTGATGTCACAACTCCATATTTGGTCGAGGGTGCCGCTACAGTGACGTTACAGGTATTCCCCGGCTGAAATAACGGTGCAGAGACTCAGGAAAGCACAGAAGCGAAAGACCCGGAAACGCTGACCAATCAGAGCAGACTGGGCTGTTTCGGGAGGGGAGCTTAAAGAGACAGGCGCTAAAACGGAGCGTTTCAGACAAAAGGTGAATACAGGTATATTCAGACAGACAGTATGAGAAAAGTAAGTTGTTTTTTGACATTAAAACATGTAAACATGATCCAGTAAAAGCCCAAAATACAAGTATGAACCTGGAAATGAGCCGGATATGGGACCTACTTAATCTGCAGCGAAAATAGTCCATAAAAAATGCATTTCCTCCTGTTTTAGTAACGTTGACTATAAGCTCAGTGACCAGTTCTGTAAGGAGATTACTGAGACTTTTACATTCATCGTGGTGTTCTCTCATCGTGGGGTTTTCTGACACTAAGACAATGAAAAGGAAAATGCCAGGAAATACACAGGCCAACGGGTCGTACCTTTTTGGTCACTGCCCTCCCCGAACAGGTCAGCTGAACTGATAGAGGAGCTTCCAGACATGGTCTCCAGTCTGGTCTTTGCATCATACTGAGAAGAGAAGAAGAAAGAAGAGTCAACACCGGGGGAATAACAATAAACAATAAGCACACAAAACTCTCTTGGAGAGTTATTGCTTTCAACACATAGTTGCCAGCAATTTGAAATGTGGATGTATGCTTAAAGCTAGGGCTGAGCAATTAAACCAAATTTAAATTGTTTGCATCTTCTTTCCAATATGAGTCATAATAGATAGATAGCCTTTATTATTAGACTCACGGTCCATAAAATACAACAACGACAACAAAAAAGATACAGCTACACAAGACAGACACCAATTGAATAAGACAGCTATACCAGTAATCCCATAAGGGGGACTGGTATTGCAATGAGTAATCATAGTGAATAATTGGGATTTTAATATTAACCAAAAAAACAAAACAAAACAAAAATGGATAAAATACAAAAACCAATACACAATACCAACGAATGGAAGTGGGTCTTAAGCAAGGAAGGTTTCAGCGGCCCGAGCTGTTCTTATATGAAAAGGAAAAATACTCCAGAGGTTTGGAGCTGCAGCTGAAAAGGCTCGGCCGCCTTTCATTTTTTATGTTCATTAATTTAAAAACATTTTTTTGGAAGACCTCAGTGCTTTGACAGGTGTGTGGACATAAAAGCACGGATAAATAAGAAGACGACAACCCATTTAAAATCTTACAATTGATCCTACAATGGACAGGAAGCCAGTGGAGCGAGGCTAAAACTGAAGTTACGTGCTCACGCTTCTTAGGCCCGGTTAAAAGCCGAGCCGCAGGGCGCCTGGGCAGCTCACCTGGGCAGCTCACCTGGTAGAGCAGGCACCCTCGACGCTGCAGGTTTGACTCTGCCCTGCAGCCCATTGCTGCATGTCATTCCCCCCCTCTCCCCTTCATGTCGTCAGCTGTGCTATATAAATAAAAGCCTAAAATGTCCCAAAAAATAAATAAATAAAGCTGAGCTGCTGCGTTCTGGACTACCTGTAACCGATGAAGGGATGACTGATCCAACCCAGCACATAAAGAGTCAAAAAGAAGTCTAAGCGAGATGTAATAATGCTTGTATAACTCTTTTGAAATCTTTACTTCGGCCAAAAGTCTCAGCTGGAAGAAACTGGCTTTGACAACAGAACTAATCTGTTTTTCATATTCAAAACCACTGGCAAAAATCCCACCCAGATTCTTGGTAAACAGAAGATCGTAGGAACCTGATTGAGAACCCTCTACCCAGACCAGCCCTGCTTGACGCTGTACTCGAGTTTAGGTTTTTTTTAAAACTGAAACAACGCGGAGGTTCCTCACCTCTGCACTGCTCTCCCGACCGAAGAACATGTCCGAAGAGATCGCCTTGGCATTTGCAAACTTCTCTCGGGCCTCACTCGACTCGGACACCGGGGCCGATACGTCGGCTTTTCTTCTGCTGGGAAGTCTGAAGTAAACACATAAAACACATCAGAGCTGCACCCCGTCCACTGGACACGACCGCTTTATTTGTTTTTTTACTACGTAACACAGAAGACAGAGTGAGCATGTGCGTAGATACCTTTCTCCAATTGGCTGAATACTAGAAATGGTGATCTCCTCTTTGGGGTCCTCTTTCTCCAGAGCCCAGGAGGTGGTAAAGGAGGCGGTTCCTGCCTCCGTGTCCCAACGGGATCCAAAACTGTCTCCCACTGTAAACGGGTTGTCCTTATATCTGAAACATCAAACACAATGGATTATCAACTAAGTCCCTGCTAGTCTGGGACACCCATTCATCTTTAGTTCTGCAGGTCAAAGCAGAGACGCAACTAACGCTCGTTTTCATTGTCCATTCTTTTCATGATTAATCGATTAGTTGTTTGGTCAGAAAAAGGTGAAAAATGTGGGTCATTGTTCCCCAAAAAGTTCAAAATGACGTCCTCAAATGTCTTGTTTTGTCCACAACTCAAAGATACAGTGAACCCTCGTTTATCACGGGGGTTACCTTCCAAAAAGAACCCGTGATAGGTGGAATCCGTTAAGTAGTAACCTTTATTTTTTTTACAGTTATTATACTATATCATGAAATACTCCATAATACATTGAAAACAAAAAACAAAACCTTTTTACAGGCCCAAGCATTTGTTTAACAAATAAAAGTGCTGTATAAACGTTTTTACAAATAACTACTGGACTGTAAAATAATAAATTTTAATCGTCAACACGAACTGAAGGCTTCAAATGTCAGAGATCAGCACCG
>NW_022605574.1:673190-673523 GCF_008692095.1 Etheostoma spectabile
CCGCGACCAGAGTCATTGGGTTAGAACCGGAGAAAATGAAAAATGATTATTAAAAAAATACAAAGTGCAGGAGGAAAACTAGGGCCTCCCGTGTATTTCACTGCTCTTCTGACTGAGCCGCTGCATCCGGACTCCGCTCTGTAGCGGTTTTTTCTTCTAAAGCCGCGGTGCAGGTGTGTTTTTTCTTCGGTGCAGGTGTGTTTTTTTGAGAGAAGAACATAGTTATCGGAAGTTGTTGTCGCTCTTTTTTCTTCTGGGCAAAAGGATTCTTATAAACCGACACGCCACCATGGATTATGTTTAAGATGCAAATCCGTGAAGCAGCGAGACCGT
>NW_022605574.1:673533-697393 GCF_008692095.1 Etheostoma spectabile
CCGCGATATAGCGAGGGTTCACTGTATTCAGTTTACTGTCACAGAGGAGAGAAGAAACTAGAACATATTCACATTTAACCAGCTGATATCAGAGAAGTTTGACTTTTTATTTCATTAAAAAAAAAAAACTCAAACCGATTAATCTATTATCAAAAGTGATTCATTTAACAGTTGACAACTAATCCTTTAATCTTTGCAGCTCTTGTTCCAACTGTAGTAGATCAATAAGTAAGTATATTTGAGAGGTGTCACGTACTTTGGGGGTCCAGAGGTGAAACCCGGCTCATCGAACATGTCCAGTTTGGAGCGAGAGGAGGACTTGGATCCTACGGGAGTCTCCTGCTCAATCACCTGCATCTCCGACATCACCGAGTGGGACACGGCACTGAAACAGCCACACACATTTAGAGATGAAACAATCACACACATTTAGAGATGAAACAATCACACACATTTAGAGATGAAACAATCACACACATTTAGAGATGAAACAGCCACACACATTTAGAGATGAAACAATCACACACATTTAGAGATGAAACAATCACACACATTTAGAGAGACAGTCACACAATTTAAGATGAACATCCACACATTTAGAGATGAAACAATCACACACATTTAGAGATGAAACAATCACACACATTTAGAGATGAAACAATCACACACATTTAGAGATGAAACAGTCACACACATTTAGAGATGAAACAATCACACACATTTAGAGATGAAACAGTCACACACATTTAGAGATGAAACAATCACACACATTTAGAGATGAAACAGTCACACACATTTAGAGATGAAACAGTCACACACATTTAGAGATGAAACAATCACACACATTTTGAGATAAACAGTCACACACATTTAGAGATGAAACAACCCCCACATTTGAATGAAACGATCACACACATTTAGAGATGAAACAGACACACACATTTAGAGATGAAACAATCACACACATTTAGAGATGAAACAATCACACACATTTAGAGATGAATCAACGCTCTGTGAGGATTACACATATTCCATCCATCAAGGGTTCCTAATCCACATTTTCATTCCCAACTCGTGTATAACTTCCTTTGTATTTTTTTAATCTTTATTTTTGATTAGTCGTTCTTGTATTCTATTCTATTTGTTATTTCTTGTATATCCTGTTTGTGTGCTGTGTGTCTAATATTTTATTTCATATTTTACCTAATTTGATCTAATAATAATAAAGTTGATCTGCAGAGCGTGTTGCAACTATTCATGTCATCAAAACCCACGCACCTCCTAGAGCTTAGATATGTGTGTGTGTGTGTGTGTGTGTGTGTGTGTGTGTGTGTGTGTGTGTGTCAGCCCGCACCCACAGAGCTCCAACTTGCAAAAGAGCAGAAGAAAGTAGCTGCACCATCGCTAAAATGAAGACTGAAAAACTATTTACCAATTACTCGCCACGTGGCAGATATTTAAATGTAATATTTTGTGTTTAATAAACGATTGTTAAATGAAGCACAGCATGAAAGACGACATACTGAAGGAGATCGAAGACATACTGTGGATATTTAAAATGTCTTCCAGTTCCAGTGTTCAATAAACTTGTATTTCTAAAGAATATTTATCTTTGAAAAGGTGTACCTGCATTATTGTGCCATTTTCATTAAATTAGAAGAAAGTGGTCTCAGAACAACATTCTGATATTATTGTTTATCGCAATAATGTCTCAGACAATTTATTGCCCAGTAAAATTTGTTCTGGGTCAGAGGAAGGCATTAGTGTGTCTGGTAAAGCTACAGTACGTAGTTTCTGTCTCCCATATGAGGAATTTTAAGTAATGACAACACTGTTGGGGCGTCCACATGATACAAGCCTTCCGTGACCGCGCTCATTTGGCAATGGCTTGAATGTAACGTGTGGAATATCAAAAGAATTACGCACTAAAACTTTAAGTAAATAAATGGATGATAAAGACTCCTGATTATGTCTTCATTGAACCAAAGACATCCTGGAAAATGGAAAACTTCAAGTAGATCTGGGAACTGTTGGGTTTCTGTAAATAGACCTGCTCTTTTATGAAAAGCGCTGTGAGAAAACTGTCGTTGTGATTTGGCGCTATATAAATAAAATTGAATTAAAAGAACAGGAATAGATCTGTGATGTTACCTCCGGTTGCCGAAGCCCATGCCCAGTCTCTCAGCCTGCTCTCTCTTCTTGCCTTCCATGGTCTGGATCTTCTTCTCCTCCATCTTCCGGTCGATCTCCAGCTCTTTGTAGGCCAGACGCATCGAGGCCACGCTGCAAGCACACGTAGACAACCGTTTACCAACAGAGTTTCATTTGTTGGGGACTAGAGATTAATTAAAGGTCCCATATCTGGCTCATTTCCAGGTTCATACTTGTAAACATGATCCAGTAAAAGCACAAAATACATGTTTTAAGGCAAAAAAAAACGTATTTTTCTCATACTGTCTGTCTGAATAAAAGAGTTTTAATTCTTGTTTTGAAAGAAAATTAGGGTTTTGAATCGTAGAGTGGAAATTTAATAAAAAACATCAAAGAAAATCTCATTTCACCCGTCTTCAACTGGAATATCCCCCCAAAAAATTATTTTATGCAAACGTGTATAGGTTAAAGAGATACATAAAATAATGTCCCTTACATGGACTCCTCGGCTTGTTTCTTCGCCTCGGCCGCCTGCTCCTCTCTCATCTTCTCGGCCACCTGCGCCTGCTTCTCCACCTCCGAAAAATTCTTACTGCTCACCTTCTGGGCACCCAGACCTTTCTTCGCCCCGAGCTGCATCCGCAGGAAACGTGGGACACAGATTAGTTCCAGGTTACAGTCGACGTTACATATTAACAAAAACAACGTTTGTTTGTATAGCGCTTTACAACAAGCAGCGGGAATCCAAAGTGCTTTCCATGAAGTAACAGTGAACCATAACATACAGTTAAATAAGAAGGAATAAAACACACAATAAATCAGAAAAAGAATACATGGAAGCAGGAAAAAAAATGGAAAATGTCACAGTGCTATGTTTTCAAAGCAGTTCTAAATAAATATGTTTTAAAGTTTGATTTAACCCTCATGTTGTCCTCGGGTCAAATTGACCCGTTTTCCTATATCAATGTTCTTTTTAATGACCCAAAATAACATGATTGATTCCACCCAACGCTCTTTGGCAAGTACACATCTCTACTTTCATTAATTTTGGGGTGTCTTATTCAATTGTATAGCATTTGAAAAAGAAATTGCAGTAGTTTTGAAATAGTATTGAGTAAAAGTTGACATATTCCAGTCTGTAATTATCATCAACATCCATTCCTTTAATTTTAGGCTCAATAATTCCTAATTTCTGCTTTTCTAACTCAAACATTAGGTGTAATATGCTATAAATGAGGTTTATTGACCATAAATTCCGAAAATAACTGCGAAACAAAAGTTAATAAGTTAGAGTTACATAGTGTTGAATACATAAAAAAGTGACAAACATTGAAAAAAAACTTCAAAAAGGGACACAAATTTAAGAAAAAGTTAACATGGATTAAAAAGCATCAACAAAAGTGTTGATTTTCAATTTTGACGGGAAGACAACACATGGCTTAATTTACTCATTTATCCTTAATTAGTTTTCATCATCACACCTATGTTCCATTTTGTGTTTGAAAACATAAAAAAGTGACAAACGTAACAAAGAAACTTTAAAAAAAAGGGACACAAATGTAAGAAAAAGGTAAAAACATTGATTAGAAAGCATCAACAAAATGTGTTGATTTTCAAAGCCTCGACGACCCCACTGCAAAAGCACCATCACCCCGGTGCTTGGACCTCCACCTCGTACCCCGGGACTTCTAAAACCAGATTGGATTGGACGACCCCGATGACCCGTTGTTTTCGCCAACAGTTCAACCCTGGGACAGATACGCTGGAGCCGGGCCGTTTTGTGTGATTGTCTTTTATGTTATGTTATATGTTCAATAAAGTATTGAACTTGGAAGTCGAACAGGCGTCAAGACAAAGATTAAAATCCTGACCCTTGTGTTCCCGTCCAAATTGAAAGTCAACACTTTTATTGACGCTGCTTAATCAATATTTTTCACCTTTTTCTTACGTTTTTGTATCTTTTTTTCAATGTTTGTCCCTTTTTTTGACGTTTAACACTACGTAACACTAACTTATTAACTTTAGTTTTACAGTTATTTTTGGAATTTATGGTCAATAAACCTAATTTTTAGGAAATCATACCTAATGTTTGAGTTAGAAAAG
This sequence comes from Etheostoma spectabile, assembly GCF_008692095.1. Taxonomy (NCBI): domain Eukaryota; kingdom Metazoa; phylum Chordata; class Actinopteri; order Perciformes; family Percidae; genus Etheostoma; species Etheostoma spectabile. The sequence goes on from NW_022605574.1 coordinate 677,788, forward strand.
CAGAAATTAGGAATTATTTAGACTAAAATTAAAAGGAATGGATGTTGATGATAATCACAGACTGGAATATGTCAACTTTTACTCAACACTATTTCAAAAACACTTCAGTTTTGTTTTTCAAATGCTATAAAATTGAATAAGACCCAAAATTAATGAAAGTAGAGATTTGGCAAAGAGCGTTGGGTGGAATCAATCATGTTATTTTGGGAAATTAAAAAAGATATATTTAGAAATAGTTGCAGGTTAATTTAATAGCTGAAATCAAATGGATTAAACTTTGCAGCTCTAATATGTGTAATGGATGTCAATATATCGTCACACCGACCAGCCGTACCCGGCATTGCAGAGACAAGGGTCAAGGTTCGGTGAAAATATGACTCACCCCTTTCTTGGCGGTCATGGGCTTCTTTTTCCCAATGATGGAAGTCTTCACATCTGCAACACAAGTGACAATCTGTTAAAACACTAGCCGAGTAGGCAAATTGTGAAATGATTTTTGACTTTGCCAACCTGAAATTAAAGCAAGTAAAACCACACCAGTGGAGGGAAACAAGGCAACGTCGCAGAGAAACCACACGGAGAAGGAACATGGCTTTGGTTCGGCTTTTATTGTTAGTACAAACACTGCCGATGCTCAGCAAGCACGTTCGTTAAAACTGGGTTTCACTAAATCAACAGCAAGACGAAAACTATCAACCTCTCATAACACGGATGTTAGTCAGTCCCAATGCTTTCAGAAGTATCTCCACTGTGAGAAACTAAGTGAGAAGTAGGCAACTAAAAACAACAGACACTTTCCAAAACTATTACTTCAGTAGCCACCTAGGGCGTTTTCACACCGACAGTCTTAAGTTTGGTTGAAGCGAACTAGAGTTAATTTGCCCCGCTAGTGCAGTTCGTTTGGGCAGGTAAGAAAGCGGCAATTGGACTCTGGTTGGCACCAAATGAGCGTACCGAGACCTTCTGAATGAGGTCTTGTTACACTTTCAATCCAACTCTGGAGAGGTTTGTTTGTGGTGAGAACGTGATCCGTACTCGAACCGCACCAACTACACATATACTCCTCCAGTCTGGGCTATTGTCTCCTGTAGTCGGGTAGCTTAGCAGTCTGGGCTAATGTCTCCTGTAGTCAGGTAGCTTAGCAGTCTGGGCTAATGTCTCCTGTAGTCAGGTAGCTTAGCAGTCTGAGCTAATGTCTCCTGTAGTCAGGTAGCTTAGCAGTCTGAGCTAATGTCTCCTGTAGTCAGGTAGCTTAGCAGTCTGAGCTAATGTCTCCTGTAGTCAGGTAGCTTAGCAGTCTGAGCTAATGTCTCCTGTAGTCAGGTAGCTTAGCAGTCTGAGCTAATGTCTCCTGTAGTCAGGTAGCTTAGCAGTCTGAGCTAATGTCTCCTGTAGTCAGGTAGCTTAGCAGTCTGAGCTAATGTCTCCTGTAGTCAGGTAGCTTAGCAGTCTGAGCTAATGTCTCCTGTAGTCAGGTAGCTTAGCTGTCTGGGCTAATGTCTCCTGTAGTCTGATAGCTTAGCAGTCGGAGCTAATGTCTCCTTTGGTCAGGTAGCTTAGCAGTCTGGGCTAATGTCTCCTGTAGTCGGGTAGCTTAGCAGTCTGAGCTAATGTCTCCTTTGGTCAGGTAGCTTAGCAGTCTGGGCTAATGTCTCCTTTGGTCAGGTAGCTTAGCAGTCTGGGCTAATGTCTCCTGTAGTCAGGTAGCTAGCAGTCTGGGCTAATAACTAAAATTCAGCCGGATGTCCGTCACCTTCTTCTTTGTTTGCGTTGGCGTTCTAACCCCCAGTGGATTTTTGAGGACTATGGTTACCTGGTCCTCAGATCTCTGCAGGGTAAAGCCAGACAGCTAGCTAGACTATCTGTCCAATCTGAGGACTATGGTTACCTGGTCCTCAGATCTCTGCAGGGTAAAGCCAGACAGCTAGCTAGACTATCTGTCCAATCTGAGGACTATGGTTACCTGGTCCTCAGATCTCTGCAGGGTAAATCCAGACAGCTAGCAGAGTTTTCTGTTGCACAACTAAAACAACTTTTGAACGTACACATGTTACACCAAAACAAGTTCCTTCCAGAGGCTATTTTGCAGAGAGCACGTTTTTCTCCCATCCCGGAATACTCTGTGGATTAGCCAGACGTTCATCCGCAGCGTTGTGGAGGAAGGTCTGGCAATGTGAGACTAGCAGACACCAGACTATTGTGACAAATACTATTTTTAGAGTCCTTTCAACGCATTTGTCAACCAGGTATTACGTTTCGAGATAGGGCGCAACAATGTCCACATGTTGCATCTGAAATTCTGGAAGCAAAATACTAATTTTACTCAGTTTTCTGACTGGGATTACAAAGAAACTTGTTTAACTACACATGCTCACGTAAAATAGCACCAAACTATCAAAGGCCCTTCTAATTGGGCTTTTTTCCAGTGCGTGACAGACAGGAGAAAATGAGAGGCGGCTGATGAGATGTCAATCAGGCAACACAACCATGCGTCTGAGGCGTTAACCAGCCGGCGCACACAGCAGCTAGTCACCTTTAGGTGTCCATCCTTCCTGTGATGACAGACGCATGGCGTCCTCTACACGAAAGGACAAACCAGTCACAAAACCAGAATCCAAAGCACAGAAGAAGCTGACTTAACAGAAGAATAATGCACTTTATCAACAATGTTTGGGTCCAAATTAGAGGAGGGGTCGTTAATGTTTTTTAGGCCAAGGACCCCGCGAATGAAAAAGAGACAGAGTAGGGACCCCTTGACACATATACTGCACTTTTACCATTGAGTTGCATGATAAACTGGGCCTACAATAACGTGTAGTGCGGTGTAATGCCTTCATACAATTTTTATACTGCATACAATACTAAGCTATTAAAAGAATCATTTTTGACATATTCATGCATGTATACATCCTGTTTTAAAGTTAAAATATGGCACAGTAAATCCTTAAAGCTATAGTGCGTAGTTTGAAACGCACTAGTAGTAATGAAAACAAAACTGTCGGCGCATTTACATGGTACAAGCCTTCCGTGACCTTCCGGATCCCCTGATGAAAATCTCTGAATTAGACCGTTTAGTACACTGCTGGTTGGACTTGTGATGTTGACGTGTTAAGGATTGTGTAAGTCAGTGGTTCTCAACCTTTTTGGGACCAGCACTCTCCTGTCCATTAGCCATATATATATATATATATATATATATATATATATATATATTTAAACCAAGGGAGACAGAAAAGCCGCAGAACAAAACTGAAGGTAGTAGTGCCCTCTGAATAAGCACAAATGTCAATCATGAGTTGCTGAAGAGCAGACCAGAGCTTGTGATGTCACTCACAGAGGCTGAATCACGCTAATGGACTCACCCATGGAGGCTTTGTCCGGCGTGCTCAGACCATCGATGCTGGGTCCTTCCTCCGGCTCTACAAGGAACCAGACGAAAGAACAATTCAAGCAACACGACCAAATATTCCTTTTACTCCACCGCTCGTTACATAATCTACGTTGAGAGTCACTTCAAGCTGATACTTCTACTGTAATTATTTGGACTTACATTAATACCTGGTCACTTTAACACTGGACTCAACACTAACACTTTGATAATAATTTATGGTCTTTTTTTAAAAGTTTTTTTATTTACGAATGTTCTTATTGTTCTTATTACTGTTATTTTGTTGTCTTTATACCGTCTTTCTTTTCTTGCTAGAACTGATGCTGGAAATTTCAATTTCCTCGCGGGAGTCATCCAATAAGGATTAATAAAGAGAAGTCTAAGTCTATTTATACATAATATTTGATAAAAACCCATTATATACACCAGAATCTTCCAGCAGAGGAGAGATATCATGACTTTTAGTATGGCTGCACAATGTGTCGTTTTTCTACCGTCATGTCAACATCAACTGCTGTAATAAAGACATCACAAAAGGGTGCGAAACATTACGATAGACTTGAGCTGGGCAATATATTAATATTATATCGATATTGTGATGTGAGACTAGATATCGTCTTAGATTTTGGATGTCGTAATATGGCTTAAGTGTTGTCTTTTCCTGGTTTAAAAGGCTGCATTACAGTAAAGTGATGTCATTTTCTGAACTTACCAGACTGGTGTTAACTGTTCTATTATTCACCTTTACCCACTTGGTCATTATATCCATTACTGGTGATTATTGATCAAAAATCTAATTTAAATATTTTGTGAAAGCACCAATAGTCAAGACTACAATATCGTTGCGGTATCGATATTGAGGTATTTGGTCAAAAATGTTGTGATATTTGATTTTCTCCATATCGCCCAACCCTACAATAGACACTCTTCTATTTGTGGTGTTAGTTGAAGGAAAATATCAGTGTAAAAAACTACAATTTAAAATGTAACGGTCATTCTATTTTTAGTGCTGCCATAATATTGAATTCAATGTTCAATTTGTTCAATTAAAAGAAAGTTGGAAATGATTTCCCTTCATTTGTTTTATATTCAACAAGCAATTTGTGGTATTTAAGCCAAATACTGAAAGCAGGAGAAATGCAGAACGGCAACACTTTAATACCTATACAGAATGTTATTTACTACAAGTACTAGTAATAGTTTTTGGTGAAGGAAAAACAAAATGAGAACAGTTTAAAAACGGTGTCAAGATGTTAAGAATATAAACTGAACCGACGATAAATGCATTGCCACAGTATGTGTAAAATAGAGATTTGCTGTACTGACGGTTGTCGTTGTGGCCTCTGGCCGTCGTGTCCGACAGCTGTGGGGTCAGAGCGGCGCCGTTCTGCTGCGGCTCGGACGCTGGCGCCATGCTCCAGTCCATGGCAGGCTGAAAATTAAAAACAAAAACAAAAATCCAAGCTGTTTGTAATTTCAACTAAGCACACAACAATTTCATGATGTAAAGTTATTGATACTTATTCAATTTCTAGTGTTGTTTACAGTGCCACATTTCCTGTTATATTTAACTAAACTGCTTTAGTTAAAGGTTAATTTAAGTATTTCCAAAAAATGTTTGGATTATGTTTTTATATTACAAAGTAAATATTGGCCAAAATATGGCAAATATCTATATCGGACCAAATGTATTCCTGTTCCACAAAGTGAAAAATGCTCCCTGATACGTGGCTGACAATTTTTATCCCAAACTTAATTAATAAAGATGGCAGCATGTCATGATTTTGGATTGCCAGACCCTCCTCTACAGCTCTGCGGAGGAGGGTCTGGCTAGTCCACACAGCATTCTGGGATTGGAGAAATACATGCTCTGGTTCACTGGCATTTCTTTAAACCAATCCCTATCGTCTTGGGACAGATGGGACATTTGGGGGAACCCGGACCAATCCCATAAATGAAACGTCGTTGATGTAAACTAGAAACAAACCTGTGTATGTTCTGCAAAAAAGTCTGTCTCTTCCTTCTCAGGAGCTGCAGGAGTGCTTCCTGCAGAGGGTTCGATCCAGAGCTGCAACAAGAAGAGGAAGAGTTAGTTACACTGAGAGACACATAGACAATTCCATCTACTATAATTGGGACTTTTACCTTTTTGGCATAGTACCTGAAGTGTGGTCATCATACACTGATTAGTTAACACCTTATGGACTCTGAACTAGATCTTTCAACATGGCTCAGACAGTGATAATGACTCTTATGCAACATGTCAATCATCCACAGGACATAGGTTAATTTCTGTTATTTCAACTGAGTGAGTATTGCAACTGTGAGGTACATAAATTATTTAACCCTTATCAGGTTGTGTGTAGCTAACTGCCAACAGACTACAGGAGCTGGACCTGAAGTTAGACCAGTATTGGCAAATTAAGAAACATCACATAATAGCGGTAAATATTTTAGATTCAATTGAAACATCCTGAAAAAGGTGCCGCTCATTTATTATTACACAACATAAGGGTAATTCCCCGAACTGTTTCCACTCGGTGATACTCACATCTGAACCATATTTCGACAATGCAGCATTTGCTTGCTGCCGAATCTTCTCCCTGTACAACTGGGCCGCACGACTGTTATACTTGGCGTTGGTGTCGTTTGTGGAGCAGCCATGCTGGCGGAAGAAAGCCGTCTTCAGGCAGACAGAGAAAGGGAGTTACGGCACCAATAGTAAGAGCAAACAACAGTAGCTAACTACCCCACCGAGAACATGGGTCGTGGGCATGAAAGATCTTGTTGTTACTTACCGCATTGGCGTTGCCTCCAACCTGCATACATCTAAGCTGAAACCAGTTCCAGTTGGAGTCTAACTCAGTGGACCTGAAGCAAAAAGAAAAGGATTTGGAAAACTCTAAATCTCCAGTATCTCCAGTACACGGTGTCATGGCACTACAGGTCACTGTGTCTGTACGTTCTTAGTCACTCACAATCTGTGGTATGTTCTGAAATACATTTAAAATTGACTTTGAATTTATTGAAAAGGATAGCTCCTTGAGAAGTAGCATCTAATGTTTAAGGGGGTCTTCTAAACATCAATACAAAATTATAAAATACATTGAATATCAGCTGTCTGCCCTTTTCTCTTGATTTGCGTTATGACATTTTGTTAAATTAGTTACTTTAGTTAAGCTAATGTAATTGATACCAACTGCATTGTTTATAGGTGTTCTTTGATGAGATCGTGCATATATTCTTCAATACATGTCTAATTTCTTTAGTACATGTCTCGTGTGTTGTTCTTTCACATAACTAAGACTAAAGATGTGTAATATTATTCCAAAGGACATACATGTATATTCTCTACATGCGTAATTTTGGCATGTATTTTTAATCCTTGGGGAAGAAAACAGTGAGGATCTCTGAGCTACAGAGTACACACAGCACACATGGCAATTGAAGTGCCACGTGTGCTCTTTTTTCAGACGGCTTGACTTCTCCCTAAAATTGTAAAAAAAAAAAAAAAAAAAAAAAAAAAAAAAAAAAAAAAAGATCACTGTTGAGTTCCACTGAAGCTCACCTGATGAAGCTGAGATGCACGCCCAGCGAGCGGTGGATGCCAGAGCAGTCAATGCATAAGAACACACCGTGTGAAATACTTGCCCAGCTGGGGTTTTTGGCAGCACAGTCGAAACATCCCTGTCCAGAAACAGAACGTACATTTCATGAACTACTGTTACAACTTTAATGAGTTAATCTCAACATCTGGAAGGCACAGACACTGCTTGCAGAAGGGGTGGGGGGAAAAAAAAGAAGAAAAAAAAAATCGATACAGCATAGTATTGCAATATTTTCAGTGGCAATACTGTATTGATACACAGACGCCAAGTGTGGATCTTCTATTATATATATGTGTTGGTCAGTTTGTCTGCTTGAGAATCCCATTTTGCATCAATGAAATTGCAGTGATATGGACAAACAGAACAAACAGAATTGCAATATATCACAGAATATTGCGATATGTTTAAAATCACAATAATATCGTATGGTTGCATCTGGGGATTCCCACCCCTAGACTACAGTAAGCAGTTTTCTCACTGTGTGACAACGACATATTACTGATGACTTCACGGTGCAGTGAGTTTTTCAATTAAATATTGTTTTTAATGATTGACAGCATGGTTACAGTAAAGTGATACAGCACCAACATCCTCATGTATCTGTATATTCAACCGCAGAGTATGAAAACAAGCATGTACACATGTTCTAGTAGTAGAAGAACAAGTAACTAGAATAACACGGGACCTTTAAGTAAAGTACTTCATTAACATGTACTTCGTTAGAGTCCACCATTGCCTTTAACATACGGTTTCGTTGAAGCCAGCTCTGTTACATATATATATATATATATATATATATTATGGCATGCCGTTTAGGAAATAATATTATAATATATAAGTTTATCCATCTGAATCTATGGAATGAAATCTGATATATTGGAATGAACGTCTGAATATGGAATGAAAGTCTGAATATATGAATGAACGTCTGATATATGGAATGAGTCTGTATTGGAATAAAAGTCTGAATATATGGAATGAGTCTGATATATGGAATGAAAGTTGGAATACATTGACAGAAATGTCACCAAAGGATACCTTTCTGAATTCACTGGATTTACAAAATGGCATCGGCTGAAATAGTCCAATACTTTGTTGAACTGCAGGGTTTTTTTGCAACAACTGGTCATACTCCAAACGACACAAACATTTTGGAAATTAGATGCGTCACCTTGAGGATCATATTTCCATTATTGCGACATTCTTAGTGCTTATAAGCAATCCTGTTCAACAAAACGTTGCCGAAGAACATTATGCATCATTCTTGAGGAATTTATGAGTCTCTTTTGGGAGATTTCGGCAGAATAACACTTCAACTGGAAGCTAATGGTGTGGGCACTGGATACGGTTACCAGTATTTTGGCCCGTACATGCATTTGCCAGAGTGTTAATAATCTCTTCATTGCTCAAATAGCTGACACTAGATTCCTACCATTCACTCATAGCGTCCACATTTGTTACATCCTGATTAATCAGCACAACACAGAGTGGCGCCAGCGCCCGTATGACGTCAGCTTTCATTCCATATATTCAGACTTCATTCCATATATTCAGCTTTCATTCCATATATTCAGACTTTCATTCATTCAATATATTCAGACTTTCATTCCATATATTCAGACTTCATTCCATATATCAGACTTTCATTCCTATATTCAGACTTTCATCCATATATTCAGATGATAACTTCATTATATATATTATTTCCTAAACGGCATCCATATATATATATATATAATATATATATGTATATATATATATTAGTTCTTCTATATTCTCTCGAATAGAATATGTATAAATATGAAATATATGATTACACCCAGTATACTGTACGGTTACCGTTACCGTGAACATATGGCTCCCAAACCTGTAGCTAGCTAGTTACTGTAACATCAGATATTGTTAGCATTGGATAGCATAACGTTATGGTCCAATACTAGTTTACGACTTAACGTTAACATCTGTAACTCAACTTCGTGTCTTGTTTTGGCTATATCTACAGTATCAGTGTATTAGTCTGAGCTCATTCATTCTTTACTTTCACAAAAGTAGTGTAGCTAAATTGGCTGGCGTCCTCAGCAAACACAAATCGTATACGTGGCCTTTACGTTAGACCGCTTCAACGCGTTAGCTAGCTAGCATGCTAATGTTAGCTGGGCCTGGCTAGGCTAAGCTACGTGCTAGCAAACAGTTAGCCAGCCAGACAGCTCTTCGCCTCTGAAGCTTACCGACAAACCCAAGCCACACAAACAGAATGACACACGCACAATGGCGGCGTCTTATTCGGTTACCTTGTTGGTGGGGATAGATCTTAATCTTTTGAAAATGGTAAGGATCTCGGTCTTATTTGGCTCCGTAGACATCTTGCCCCTCTGACAATTTCCATATGGTGACGTCACTACGGACTCTCGTAGGTTCCAAATCTGACAAAAGCGAATGTTGTGCGTAAACAAAACGTGAAACCTCTACGTGCCCACAAGTAGTAATGTGTCACGTGTACTGTATCTTACAATGTTCACAGTATTTTACTCTTGTACAATCATAACAAAGTGAATTCTATAGTCGGCACTTACTGGCTGACTCCGCTCTAGGCTGCTGCTTAACCAATCAGCATTAAGCCCTTAATAGGATCAAAGTGCAAGATTAGTTAAGTGTTGCCCAAAGGCAGGGTTGGTAATCTTGTAGAACCAGCAACTCTTGAAAGTAGCATCTCCTTGGGGCCCAAAAACTTCAGGAAAGCAGTCATTATGAAAAGCTATGAAAACCGTTTGGCTTTAGTGATGAAATGGAGAAAAGAGCCTGACGGCTTTCCTCTGGAACACCACCCTCTCCATATTTTATCAAACCTTCTCCGGTTAGGCTATTCTTTGTCTTACGTGCAAATATGATATTAACAACTGAAGTTGTTTGCACTTTATTACCAAGCATATCACTAACATGTTATATATGGAATACAGTGGATGAGGATATCTATTTCCCCTTCAAAATGGGAAATTGTTCATAACGTTATGTGTTCATTGCCTTATACTCAACCATCCAAAAGTGTAAAGAACCACTTTGTTGTGAGCTCAAACCCTTCAGACTATTTCCTTTAGAAGTGCAGTTGTATCTGACATCCCATACTCTAAATAAGCAAGGAAGGAAGATAAAGTGCAGAAGAAAACACGATGTTAGGTATAGGGCTGGGTATCGTCCATGATTTCCCAAATCAATCCAATTTGGATTCACAGGGTCTCGAATCGATTCATTTCCAATTTGAAATTGGTCAGGGAAATTTCATTTGCAATGTAAGTAACTGTAAAAGTTACTATAACTTGTACAAACAAGAAGCAACGCTGAAATGTGTTGTTTTTATAATGCACCAGGTTAATGTTTGACCCCCAAAATGTTTGTTTAAACCATTTACATGTTGAAAAAGCATATAGAAGACAATTTTCTGGATTTGTATTAATCAATATCCAATCACTCAAACAAAAATTGAAAAAGGCTGAAAGCTGATTCGACTTTAGACCGACTGTGACTCTGAAGCTTGTCCGAGTCAAGGAATTAAATCTCTTGGGGTTGACCATCATTATTTCGTCCAATGAAAAAATAAATGGTGAATAAAGTGCTGAAAAGGTTTTATGGGATTTTTTTAGGCCCCTCTGGCTGGGAAATACTGTATCTGAAGTCTCTTTTATACGACCTTAGTGGTCCCTAATACTGTATCTGAAGTCCTTTTAATAGACCTTCTGGTCCCCTAATACGGTATCTGAAGTCTCTTTTATATAGACCTATTGGTCCCTAATACTGTATCTGAAGTCTCTTTTTATAGACCTTATGGTCCCTAATACTGTTCTGAAGTCTCCTTATATAGACCTTAGTGGTCCCTAATACTGTTCTGAAGTCTCTTTATATAGACCTTGTGTCCCTATACTGTACTGAAGTCTCTTTTATATATACCTTAGTGGTCCCTAATACTGTATCTGAAGTCTCTTTTTTATAGACCTTAGTGGTCCCCTAATACGTATCTGAGTCTCTTTTATATAGACCTTAGTGGTCCCTAATACTGTACTCTGAAGTCTCTTTTATATCACCTTAGTGGTCCCCTATACTGTAATCTGAAGTCTCTTTTATATACCTTAGTGGTCCCTAATACTGTATCTGAAGTCTCTTTTATATAGACTTCAGTGGTCCCTATACTGTACTGAAGTCTCTTATATAACCTTTGTCCCCTAATACTGTATCTGAAGCCTTTTTATAGACCTTATGGTCCCCTAATACTGTATCTGAGTCTCTTTTATATAGACCTTAGTGGTCCCCTAATACTGTATCTGAAGTCTCTTTTTTATAGACCTTAGTGGTCCCCTAATACTGTATCTGAAGTCCTCTTTTATATGACCTTGTGGTCCCTATACGTTCTGAGCTCTTTTTATAGACCTTAGGGTCCCTAATCTGTATCTGAAGTCTCTTTATATAGACCTTAGTGGTCCCTAATACTGTATCTGAAGTCTCTTTTTATAGCCCTTAGTGGTCCCCTAATACTGTATCTGAAGTCTCTTTTTATATAGACCTTGTGGTCCCTAATACTGTATCTGAAGTCTCTTTTTATAGACCTTAGGGTCCCTATACTGTATCTGAGTCTCTTTTATATAGACCTTATGGTCCCTAATACTGTATCTGAAGTCTCTTTTATATAGCCTTATGGTCCCCTAATACTGTATCTGAAGTCTCTTTTATATAGACCTTAGTGGTCCCCTAATACTGTATCTGATTCTCTTTTAATAGACCTTAGTGGTCCCTAATACTGTATCTGAAGTCTCTTTTATATAGACCTTAGTGGTCCCTAATACTGTATCTAAGTCTTTTATATAGACCTTAGTGGTCCCCTATACTGTATCTGAAGTCTCTTTTAATAACCTTATTTGCCCTAATACTGTATCTGAAGTCTCTTTTATATAGACCTTAGTGGTCCCCTAATACTGTATCTGAAGTCTCTTTTATATAGACTTGGTCCCCTAATACTATCTGAAGTCTCTTTTATATAGACCTTAGTCCCCTAATCTGTATCTGAAGTCTCTTTTTAAAGACCTTAGTGGTCCCCTAATACTGTATCTGAAGTCTCTTTATATAGACCTTATGGTCCCTAATACTGTATCTGAAGTCTCTTTATATAGACCTTAGTGGTCCCTAATACGTATCTGAAGTCTCTTTTATATAGACCTTAGTGGTCCCCTAATACTGTATCTGAAGTCTCTTTTATATAGACCTTGGTCCCTAATACTGTGATCGAATCTCCTTTTAATACCCTTAGTGGTCCCTAATACTGTATCTGAAGTCTCTTTTATATAGACCTTAGTGGTCCCTAATACTGTATCTGAAGTCTCTTTTATATAGACCTTAGTGGTCCCCTATCCTGTATCTGAAGTCTCTTTTATATACCTTAGGGGTCCCCTAATACTGTATCTGAAGTCCTTTTATATAGACCTAGTGTCCCCTAACTGTATCTGAAGTCTCTTTTATAAGACTTTAGTGGTCCCCTAATACTGATCTGAGTCTCTTTATATAGACCTTATGGTCCCTAATACTGTATCTGAAGTCTCTTTTATGTAGACCTAGTGGTCCCCTAATACTTATCTGAAGTCTCTTTTATATAGACCTTAGTGGTCCCTAATACGTATCTGAAGTCTCTTTTATAAGACCTTATGGTCCCTAATACGGTATCTGAAGTCTCTTTTATATAGACCTTAGTGTGTCCCCTAATACTGTATCTGAAGTCTCTTTTATATAGACCTATGGTCCCAATCCTGTATCTGAAGTCTCTTTTATATAGACCTTAGTGGTCCCCTATACTGTATCTAAGTCTCTTTTAATAGACCTTAGTGGTCCCCTAATACTGTATCTGAAGTCTCTTTTTATAAACCTTAGTGATCCCAATATGTATCTGAAGTCTCTTTTATATAGACCTTAGTGGTCCCTAATACTGTATCTGAAGTCTCTTTTATAGCCTTACTGGTCCCTAATACTATATCTGAAGTCTCTTTTAATAGACCTTGTGGTCCCTAATACTGTATCTGAAGTCTCTTTTAAAGACCTTAGTGGTCCCAAACTGTATCTAGTCTCTTTATATAGACCTATGTTCCCTAATACTGTATCTGAAGTCTCTTTATATAGACCTTAGTGGTCCCCTAATCTGTATCTGAAGTCTCTTTTATATAGACCTTAGTGGTCCCTATACTGTATCTGAATCTCTTTTTAAAGACCTTAGGGGTCCCCTAATACTGTATCTGAAGTCTCTTTTTTATGACCGAGTGGTCCCTATAATGTATCTGAAGCTCTTTACATAGACCTGTCCCTAATACTGTACTGAAGTCTCTTTTATATAGACCTTAGTGGTCCCTTAATACTGTCTGAAGTCTCTTTTTAAGACCTTGTGGTCCCTATACTGTATCTGAAGTCTTTTTATATAGTACCTTAGTGTCCCTATACTGTATCTGAAGTCTCTTTATATAGACATTAGTGGTCCCCTAATACTGTATCTGAAGTCTCTTTTATATAGACCTTAGTGGTCCCCTAAACTGTATCTGAAGTCTCTTTGTTAATAGACGTAGTGTCCCCTAATACTGTATCTGAATCTCTTTTTATATAACCTAGTGGTCCCCAATATGGATCTGAAGTCTCTTTTATATACTTAATGGTCCCTAATACTGTATCTGAAGTCTCTTTATGTAGACCTTAGTGGTCCCTAATACGGTATCTGAAGTCTCTTTTATATGACCTAGTGGCCCCTAATACTGTATCTGAAGTCTCTTTTATATAGACTTAGTGGTCCCTAATACTGATCTGAAGTCTCTTTTATATAGACCTTAGTGGTCCCCTAATACTGATATCTGAAGTCTCTTTTATATAGACCTGTAGGGTCCTAATCTGTACTGAAGTCCTTTTATATAGACCTTAGTGGGCCCTAATACGGTAATCGAAGTCTCTTTTATATAAGACCTTGTGGTCCCCTAATACTGTATCTGAAGTCTCTTTATATGACCTTAATGGTCCCTAATACTGTATCTGAAGTCTCTTTTATGTAGACCTTAGTGGTCCCTAATACTGTATCTGAAGTCTTTTATATAGACCTAGTGGCCCCTAATACTGTATCTGAAGTCTCTTTTATATAGACCTTAGTGGTCCCTAATACTGGATCTGAAGTCTCTTTTATATAGACCTTAGTGGTCCCTAATACTGATCTGAAGTCTCTTTTATATAGACCTAGTGGTCCCCTAATACTGTATCTGAAGTCTCTTTATATAGACCTTAGTGGTCCCTAATACTGTATCTGAAGTCTCTTTTATATAGACCTTAGTGGTCCCTAATACTGTATTGAAGTCTCTTTTATATAAACCTTGTGTCCCTAATACTGTATCTGAGTCTCTCTTATATAGACCTTAGTGGTCCCTAATACTGTATCTGAAGTCTCTTTTATAGACCTGTGGTCCCATATACGTATCTGAGTCCTCTTTTATATAGACCTTATGGCCCTAATACTGTATCTGAAGTCTCTTTTATATAGAGCCTAGTGTCCCTAATGCTGTATTGACGTCTCTTTTAAATAGACCTTAGTGGTCCCCTAATACTGGATCTGGCTGGGGGAACTCATATTAATGTAAAAAAAACTTCATAAAGTGAAATCTTCATGCCACGGGACCTTTAAACAGCTCATTGATGGGTCTGTCTTTTGAAAAGCATCATGAATTGTTACAGATCTGGTTAGTCCTGCTAGGTGAATTCCAAGGAATCCGCCTCCCACATCTCTGAGATTGAAACTGACTGAACAAGCTTCTTCACCAACACATTCTGCAAGACACCATGGAGGCAGGTGTAGTCGTCCTGCTGTTGTCCGCTCTGTCGGGGATTTCTTCGACGCTGGGCTTTCATGGAGATAGCATCAGTTTAATGCCTGCAAAAAACAATGCGGATGGGACATTTAAGGTATGCTATCTTCTTCAAACATTTACATACATTTATCGTATATTAATGAATACAACAGCAAAATGAATCAAAGGATTATGACATTAAATGTGATGCCAAAAAAGTAATGCCATAGTCAGAAGTATAAAGGACAGGAAATTGGTGTCCAAAATAGCACTAATGTGCTGTATAAAAGAACACTGAAATGTAAAACTAAAAATACAGAATCATGGACATGATGACAGACAGAGAGAGAAGAAAAATTTGTCTTAAACCTATATTTAAAAAACAGAAATGCAATGCAGTGGGTTTCACTACATTTTTTTGTAGTTCTTCCTCTCACGACAAGAGAGGAAATGAAACACCTTGTCTGTTTTTTAGATTAGATTAGATTAGATTCTACTTTATTCATCCCACAGCGGGGGCATTTCCTTGTTACGGCAACAGCATTTTCTACAATAAGAGCAAAAACAAACATATACACAAGTAAACACACAAACAAGCAAACAGCAGACAGTGAGCGGGGGGGGGGGGGGGGGGGGGGGGTCTGAATGTAAGTGACGTCAAATAAAGATTTCGTAAAGTGCGGTTGCAATGGTACAGAAAGACAATATTGCGGTGTAAGTGAGTGACGTTAAATTAAATTAAATGGAATATGTAATTAAAATAGTTAGTAGGTAACCATGAATAATATTGAAAAAGTAAGTACTTGCAACTGAAAAAAAAGATATAAACACAGATAGTAAAGACATCCAGAGTGTGTGGAGTAAATGAAACACAGGAAGAGAAACTACAACATTATCAGGTGGTGCAGGTGTTGTAGAGTCCACCTGCGGTACGTCTCCTTCCTAGGGGGGGTATCAGTCTTCTGCTGAAGGAGCTGCTCAGGGATGCAGGACATTTTACTGATGAAATGAATGATGACAGAGATGTGCTCAGGCTAACAGGTTGCTTCGCGAGTTGTGTGTTCCATCATGGTGAAATGTCCATTATTTGCAGCGTTCTGCACACAGCTCATCATTTGGTGTGTAGCCACAGGAGAAGTGTGCAGAGGCTGTTGAAGTTGTTGCTTCAGGTTCCCAGGTAGCACAGTCCTCCGTGTCCTCCCTCGTGTCTCTATACTATAACGCAGTGGTTCCCAAACTTTTTCAGCTCAAGACCCAAAAGAGAAATTTCCCTGGGACCCAAATTTACAAAAAATACACCATGAATCATGGTAACATCTACATTTTTAAACCGTGGACAAAAGACGGAATAAACCATGAATCTAAATGTATATGAAGTATATTTATTCCATTATGAAAGTAAACAAAAACAGAAAAGGTCTCTATTCTCCTTTCTGTGTCTCACCCCTTTCTCAACTCATGTTCTTATCCCCTCCTAGGATAAGAGAAGAGAGAGAGAGACCCAATAAGACGGGTCTGCGACCCATTTGGGGTCCCGACCCTAAGTTTGGGAAACATTGCTATAACGTATGATATTATGTGTTGCATGGATGAGTCCGAGAACAGCACCAGCTGAGCAAGAGGGCTCAAGGCTCAGGGAACACCGGTGGGAGAGTCAACATATTGCTTTTTGATGAATTAGGAGGCTGTGGCTCAGGTGGTAGCGCGGTCGTCCAAAGGGAAGGTCAGTGGTTTAATCCCTGGCCCTGCAGTCTCATGTTGTAGTGTCCTTGGGCAAGACACTGAATCCTGAATGTTCTCGTGATGCTGGACCACCGGTGTGTGAAGGTGGCTTTTGTATAGCAGCCTCGGCCACCAGTGAATGGTTCCCCTAATATGTGAAAGCACTTTGAGTAGTCTTTAAGTCTAGAAAAGCATACATATATAGTTATATATATATATATATATATCAATGCAGATGATTTAATTTGTTGTGATTTTTTTTAAAATCTTGTATGTCTTATCATCTCTTTGCTTTGGACCGTAGGTTTGCTCCGTTGATTGTTGATCCAGAGAGACTGAGGGGAAATGACAAAATGTTAAAGTTAATTTAAAACCCCTAAACTATACGGAACTTTATTCTTTTGAATTTTTTAGGCCAGCCAGCACTTTTATTGTCATGTACACATAAATGCAGCGAAATCCATTCCCTGCATCGTACCCATCCCTCAAGGGAGCACTGGGCAGCCAATCACAGCGCCCGGGGACCAACTCCTGAGCCAGTGCCTTGATCAAGGGCACTGACTGGAGAACCTGGTGCATGTTTTTTGATGGGGGGGAACCGGAGCACCCGGAGGAAACCCCCGCAAATATGGGGAGAACATCAAACTACACACAGAATGGGTTTTTCAGAAACTAAAGAGGGATTCAAACCCAGAACCTTCTTGCTGTGAGGCCACGGTTCTAACCATTGGACCACCATGCTACTTAAAGGACAGCTGCAGACATGAAAGGGGAGGGAGAGAGGGGGGGGGGCATGACACGCAACAACGGGTTGCAGGTCAGAGTCGAACCCACGGTTGCTGTGTTGAGGAATAAAGCTCTTTACATGGACATGTATGCTCTACCAGGGGATCTACCCAGGGCCCAGTTTTTCAAAAGTAATCCAGTGGGATTTTAGATCACGTATTGGATCTAATCTTGGGTCAAATCTTGGAAGAGGGATTGTGAGCTGAGACTAGAGCATGAAATCCTATCTCACATTTGATCTGGATCAAACCTGCCCTTTGGGTTTTTCAAAACTTAGAACTCTGTTTGGGATCTACAGTATATTTCATCCAAAAAACAACACGATTATCCTGATCCCATCAGAAGAAGGTGGGCTCAGTTGTGATTTTTAAATTGAACTACCAACTCTTTGCGTCCTTGAAATCTGTAAGTTGCATAATTTATGTTGTCAGTTCGTTTAAGCCTACAACCACAAGGGTGCAGTTTTCAATTTTTTTCCCCCTGGGACCAGGTTTCAAAAAAGTGCGTTCACAGGATTTATTCGGCCAAAACGATCCAAAACATGTGCGTTTGCATCCAAAAACGTCTCCATGTGGATGGCCCCCTTATTTTAAAGTTGCAAGAACTATAAACTTATACAACAGTAGGCTGTAAATGAACTGACAACATAAACTATACAACTTACAGATTTTAAAGGTGCACACACGCAGTCTTAAAGGAGAATTCTGGCAGATTACAACACGTAGTTCTGTTGTTTGTAAATGTGGAGATTTGTCAGTGAAAGAAAAATGAAACCAGTCAGTGCTGCCTACACCGAGTTAGCCTCCTGCTAGAGTTAGCACCCAACAGGCTTCAACAGGGCAAGTTATAAAAGTGTTTTTAGCCTCTAAACATATTCAAAATGTCATTAAAAGTGCCCCCCCCCCCCCATGTGCAGTGATTTCTCCTGAGTGAACACAGTGAATCTGATGCTGGAGATGTGACGATGTGAAAGAAATGCATGAAAGCTGTCCATTGTTCCATTTTGTGCTCTATGATAACAAATTAAAAAAGTTGAAATAATGTATAATTCTGTAAAAAGTAAATATGTAAAGGCTCTGACACCAACCCGACTCCCGACCATCGGCAGATAAGGCAGTCGCACCGATCAGTCGGCTCCCCGAGTTGGTCAAAAAACTACAGTACTCAGAAGACGTAACATGTCTCCATAACAGCAGGCGGCGCTGATCTGTATTGTTGACCAAAACTGGAAATGACGAACGCGTCACGTGGGTCCGGCTTCTCCCGAAGTTCAAAGCCGACCGTAATGGCAACTCATTCGGGATACAACCTCGTATTTTATTAAATATTGAAAAACGTGTTTCTGAAAACATTTTAATGAGAAATAGGCCATACAGCTGCTGAATCTGTCTGTATATTTGAAAGGTTTTTGTCAGATTTTGAGAGGTGTTCGTCCCGCTCTTCCCGCTCATTATTTCCGATAAGTGTTTTAACATAATTGCACTGATTCGCTAGTCGAGGGCCAGCACTCCACCAATCGGATTGGTCATTGAGTCCGACTGCCCGCCAAGTCAAATCGGCCAAAATGAAGACAGACGAGTCTGACTCGAGTCACCGACCTCGCCAGACTGACTATTTTTGGGTTGGTGTGTCAACTAAGAAAAGTGATAATGATAAAAAAATGTGACCGTGCCGGGAGTGCTCCTCTGCTTTAAAAACACCATTCTTATCTTTTACTGCCATCTAAGTGTTTACTGAGTGACTCGCCTTCGCAAAACTTTGTGGAATTTCTACAACCTGCAAGGTAAAAAGAAACTAAACAAAGATTAAAAAAAAAAAAAAAAATTAACTCAACAGATTCAACTCAATTCAGTTCAAACTTCATTTTAACATGCAGGCCCTGGCTATTAGTGGACGGCCATCTGTATATACAGTGTATATATATATATATATATATATATATGTACACTGTTGCTCATACTCTCTAAGCGCTCACAGGAACCCTTTTAAATATCTGTTTATTTAATATCTAATGTCAACCTTTCCTAGGTCTTTACATTTTTATCAGAATTAAATTTATTTTACTTTTTGATTCATGTCGCTTCTTAACTTTTGTGTTTATATTTTCCATAAAAATAGATTTATATTATTATAAAATCCATCCTAATATTGTGTTGATGTTCATATGACTGTTTATTGTGTGTTGTCTGATGCTTTGACAACATTGGAAGTGAAACTCAAAGCCTTTTGAATTGAGAGAGAGAGAGAGAGAGAGA
>NW_022605574.1:697403-699237 GCF_008692095.1 Etheostoma spectabile
GAGAGAGAGAGAGAGAGAGAGAAATACAGAAATAGGATTCATAATAACAGGTATTCGAGGTATTTAAGGTTTTTACGGCTCCCACACACTTCAGCAGGTGTAGGTGGTGCATTATAACATTATGTGATATAATATGGTGCGTAATTCTTTTGGAAAACGGGTTTCTTTTAGCAAATATATCTTGTAAGTGTGAATAATTCTAAATACATTGACAAATACATTATTTGTGAGTAAAATTGTGCTTGTTGGAAATATATTAGCAGCCCCCACAGATGTATGACTTGACTGCTTTTGTGGCTCCCATGTAACTTGACCATGTGCATTATTTACATGTCCACGCGGTCTCAATGCTGTAAACTCCTCCCAAACTCTGCAGGTGACCTTTTATCACCGACAGAATGGCAGAAGCAACTGTGAAGACCAATCTTGTTTCAAATGTGAGAGTGGGGTGTGCACAGGCTTGGAGGAGTCCAGGGTGCTGCAGACGGACCAGGACAACACCGGCCAGCACAGGTGGTGCCAGTCCGAAAGGCACACAACAGCAACCATCCGCACGAATAAAACCTCCTTTTCTCTGATGTGAGTCCAGCTCACAGGAGCCCAACTCTTCCGTCTTATTCTACTCTAGTTGGAACAGAATATGTAAAAGGTGTGAAAATTGGAAATGGTTTAGAGCTGTGAGTGGTCTTAAACTATTACATACAGATAGGACAAAGTCAATAGAAGAGCCACTTTTACTGCATAGTGTCAAAAGTTACGGTACATCCACTCATTAAGAGCATATCTGCTTATGAATCTGTCATACCTTAACATCTACAACATGTCATTTTAATAAATTATAATGTATTTACATAGTTAAAGGAATTTTATGATAAGATATTTACATAATTAAGGAGTTGTAATGGTGAACAGTAATAATAATAATGATAATAATAATAATAATGACAATAATAATAATAATGGTAGCAGTGCCATGCAAGCCCCGAATTAAAGCTTGGCGAGCTGCAGGAGGCTTGCAAGTCGTGCAATGAGTAACACAGTTCTAGGGTGTCGGAAAAAAACATTGGGAAAAACATTTGGAAAAACATTTGGAAAAATATTTGGAAAAAATATTGGGAAAAAACATCGAAAAAAAACATTTAAAAAAACATTTAAAAAAAACATTGGGAAAAAACATTGGGGAAAAAACATCGGGAAAAACCTCGGGAAAAAACATCAGGAAAAAACATTGGGAAAAACATTGGGAAAAACATTGGGGAAAAAACATCGGAAAAAACATCGGGAAAAAACATTGGGAAAAACATTGGGGAAAAAACATCGGAAAAAAGCATCGGGAAAAAACATCGGGAAAAACATTGGAAAAAAACATCGGGAAAAACATCGGGAAAAACATCGGAAAAAAACATCGGAAAAAACATCGGGAAAAAACATTGGGAAAAACATCGAAAAAAACATCGAAAAAAACATCGAAAAAAACATTGGGGAAAAAAGATCGGGAAAAACATCGGGAAAAAACATCGGGAAAAACATCAGGAAAAAACATTGGGAAAAACATTGGGGGAAAAACATTGGAAAAAACATTATGAAAAACATTATGAAAAACATTATGAAAAACATTATGAAAAACATTGGGGAAAAAATCAGAAAAAAAACTGGGAAAACTTCTCAAACCAAAGTCCCACCCTTGGGTACCTTGTGGGCTCAGTGTGTGTAGGTACATGGATCAGGTAAATGATGATGAAATTGATCTTCATCGGTTCCCAGATGGCATCCATGTAGTCATGCGTGATAACACACTCCTTCTTCTTCTTCTTCTTCTTCTTGTTCTTCTTCT
>NW_022605574.1:699247-702485 GCF_008692095.1 Etheostoma spectabile
CTTCTTCTTCTTCTTCTTCTTCTTCTTCTTCTTCTCAGAGACTGTTCAAAAGCAAACTGGACGGTTCAAGCTGAGCTGGACCTGGGACGTCGATCCGACTCACAGTCCCTCAACGGCTGTCCCATAACAACAACAGTGTCCTGGTTACGGTAAAAACCTTTTTCTTTTCAAAGTCTTTTCATTTGTAGTTCCAAATTCTTTCCAAAACTACTTCTAAGAAATCGGTTCCATGTTTTATCCCACAACGCTCAGAACGCATGAACCTAAAATGTGTCTATATTTAATCCATTTTATCCATTTTTCTGCAGATCGCCTCAGAACTGCTTCTCAGAGCTTCCTCTTCTGGCGTACGATCCAGACGGAGATCACGTGAGATGCCGCTTTGCTAAAAAATCTCCAGCTCCTGCAAACTTCACCATGGATGAGGTAATCCAGTCACATGGCGACAGAGCGCTAACAGCTAACAGAGATGAGCCAGGCTAAGCAGTGAAAACACTGATGTTAAGTTCCTTCTTCCTCATATCATGTTTGATCTAAGTGATAAATTCTACAGCGCTTTTCTAGACACTTAAAGACATTAACAGTCATTACAAATACACAACAAACAGACAAGGTTAGATGTACTTTATTCATCCCGTAGTGAGGAAATTTCCTTATTACAGCAGCATTTTCTACATTAAAAGAAGATATAGTTTATCAGCTGTGCACTACTATCCCAGTATGGGTGTGTTATGATTTCTATCTTTGTTGTCGGTCTGGCTCAGGTTAAACGTTTGGTGAAACATTGTGACGCCTTTCTTTTCTCATCCAGTTTGACAGTGAATCATAAAGGAAAAAGAACATAAATAAACTGATTTAAAGTAGATTTTCTTCAGAGCTAAATTACGCGGTATCACATCGGTGCATTGACTCCAATACTTTCCAATTCCAGCATTTTAGGCTGTATACTGGTATCAGAACATCTTTACCCAAGACCAGTAATTTATTAGGATATTATACAAATGCTTGTGCATGACTGTTGACATTGACATTGTTCCACATGATACACACTTGTTCATGACAATGCGTCAATTAGCTTTCTTTTTTGGGTGTTGAAATTATAGTATTTGTCCTGGGTACACATTTGCAGCATTATAACCTTTATTTTTAATTTATTCAAAAAGTACTTTTTCTTACTTGTGCAGATTTTTGTCAAGGCAAGGAAAGGCAGCTTTATTAGTAGAGCACATTTCAGCGACAGGGCAATTCAAGGTGCTTTACACAAAATCAGTTCAAAAACAGTTAATAAAAACATTAAGACACATAAAACACAAGAATAAAAGTTACAGTGCAGCATTAGAAATTAAACATTAAAGAAATGAACAGTCATTTATAGAAAGGCAACATCAAAAAGAAAGGTCTTCAGCCCTCGTCACTGCTTTCAAACTGTTAAAATATAAGTTGTCACTGATTCTTTTCTGCATTGATTCAATATCCATAGAGACAAAAGCATTTGAAACCTCTTCATTTAACGCTCTGTTTCCTCCCAGACGACGTGCACGCTGACATCCAAAGGTCAAGTCGCCATCGGCGTCCACGTGTTTGAGCTGGTACTGGAGGACTTCTCCAGGAAAAACCTCACGCTGACCTACGCTGATGGAACGTCAGCATTTCGGGAGGCCTCCGACACAAACTCGCCGCCTCTCTGCACGGTGAATCTGCAGTTCTCCCTGGAGAGTGAGTACAATTCAATTCAATTCAATTTTATTTATAGTATCAATTCATGACAAGAGTTATCTCAAGACACTATACAGATAGACCACACTCCAGAATTTACAAGGACCCAACAGTTCTAGTAGTTTCCTCCAGAGCAAGCAACAGTGCGACAGTGGCGAGGAAAAACTTCTTTTTAGGTAGAAACCTGGGTCAGACCCAGACCCAGACCCAGACCCAGACCCAGGCTCTTGGTAGGCGGTGTCTGACGGGCCGGTTGGGGATAGAATGAAGAGTGGCAATAACAAAAATAGAAAAAATTAGTAGTTTGTAGCAGTTCTTTGTAGTAGTTCATGGCATAGCAGGACGCTGTGCGGCATTACAAGGCACAGCAGGACGTAGCAGGACGTAGCAGGACGTAGCAGGACGTAGCAGGACGTAGCAGGGCGTAGCAGGACGTTGCAGGGCGTAGCAGGACGTAGCAGGGCACTGCAGTGTAGCAGTTTAACATGGCATCACAGAACATGGAGCGGGACCAAGGCGACAGCTGCTACCCTGTACATACAGTACATGCACATTGCACGGATTGTCCAACCAAGAAAACCTTGAATCTGGACTGTTAAAGCTCATCTAACGATAGGGCTCCACACAGCGAAACTCCGCTTCGCTCTCATTGAGGTTTAATGAAGACGAAATGCGCCCTCATTGGGCGAGATGAGAGCGAATCGACGAAAGTATAACTTTATTCGAATGAGGACCACTCTAGAACCAATCAGGTCAGAGCTGTGTCATGTAAATGTGTATGTGATTAACCCTCTTGTTGTCTTCCCGCCAAAATTGAAAATCAACACTTTTGAGGCATTTTAATCGATGGTTTTAACTTTTTTACGTTTTTGTCCCTTTTTCATCACTTTTGATGCTTTTTTCCAATGTTTGTCACTTTTAATGTTTTAGTCAATTTTTATAGCGTTTGATAAAAGAACTTTGAAGCAAGTGACAAAAAAAGAAAGAGACAACGTTGAAAAAGTGAAAGAAATGCAAAATTAAGTGACAAAAATGTACAAATAAGTAAAATAAAAGTGACAAATGTCAAAAAAGTGACAAATATACAAAAAAAGTAGTGACAAATGTTTAAAAAAAAAACTTTACAAATTTAACAAGTAACAAAAACATCAGGGAAAGCCACAGAAGTATCAAAAACCACGACCAAAATGTTAAACGATAAGTTTTCTTATTCAAAGTTTTTACCCCGAAAAACTAAAAGTTGCAGGTCGACGGGAAGACCACACGAGGGTTAAACACTCAAAATTATTCAGCTAGCCGACAGGTCAACCGCTAGCATGTTCGGACAACGCATTTCATTGTAAGCATGAAAACATTTCAGGAAACCCTTCAGGAAATCAAGTTGCCGAATACATAATAGTCAAATGAAACTTGTTGCCCGATGTCGGAGGACCAACCCAGTCTGCAATGACTCACTCAAACGGTTCTGTCACTATTGGAAAGGTACAGTATGCAATACAAAGTCCCAAAAAAAAAAAAAAAA
>NW_022605574.1:702495-705250 GCF_008692095.1 Etheostoma spectabile
AAAAAGACAAACACAGGCAAAGGTCCGTGGGAAAAAGGAAAGGCAAAAACAGCAAATGGGAAAACTACACAAAGACACTCCCAGGGACGCTCAGGAACATGGACAGGGACAAAAGGATCTGACAAGAGACGAGGGACGCACAGACATTAAATACACAAGGTAATGAGGTAACGAGGTAACGAGGTGACGAGAGGCAGGTGACAAGAGGGCAGGGAAGCAGGTGGAAAACACCAGGTAATCACAAGAAAGGGAAGACACAAGAAGTCAATCTAAAGACAGGACGAGACAAAACCCGACTTCAAAATAAAATAGGAAACAGGACATACAGACACTCAGGGGAACACGAGACAACACAAGACCGGGGAGAAAACACGACACAAACACAAGACAGGACCAACTACCTCAATGGACAATTATTCTTGTGAAGATCTGGACTCAAAGGGACAAACTGGGATGGATGGGTGGGGGGGTTGAGGTGTTGGGTACCTTTAATGTTGGTTAATTTAACATGGATAACACAGCCATATAATGTTTATACATATACGGTCCATTATGCGCTGTAGAAAATGCTAGATTGTTTATGGAAAATCAATAAAAATTGTTAAACAACAAATAAGACAAGACAGGACAACGAAACCAAAACGGGAATAAAAAACAAAGCAAAACCCCAAACCACCACACTACTGGCTTTAGAAAGAAAACTACTAAAGTGGGTTAGGGTTAGGGTTTTATACAGAGAAAGACAGAGAAAGACAGACTCAAAGGGTAGCACTTTAAAGAAAAAGTGTGAATGTGTAGTGTCAAAAGATCTGAAAATCGTGCAAAGACGGTCGTTGAGTAGCCACGAAAGGCAGCGCTAGATCGCCTTAATCAGTGAGAAGAAGAGTCCGAGGAGACGAAAGGTAACGTCTCTAAAAATAGAGTCGTGAAGGGTAGAGACACTGAGGGTGATCACCAAAGGAGCACTAACATGGACTAATTAGTGGGAAGGTAGTCTCAAGTTTACACTTGTGTTTTATCTGTTTTATGAATTTTTTTGAGGACAAGGAATAAGTATAAAGGTTGTGTAATACAGAGAAAGAAAGACTCGAAGGGTAACACTTTAAAGAAAAAGTGTGAATGTGTAGTGTTGAAAATAGACACGAAAGGCAGCGCTAGACGGCTACAGTGGTGCTCAAAAGTTTACATACACATACTTAAGTTGACTAAAAAGAGGAATAAAAAAATCATGTTTTGGAAATTATTTTAATACCTAAATAAAAAATGAGGTAAAATCAACTTAAGGACACCAATTTTCTTTGTGAATGAATAACATATTGTAAATAAATAAATGTTCTTATTTAAAATACAGGGGATAAGTATACATACCCTATGTAAATTCCCATAGAGGCAGGCAGATTTTATTATTAAAGGCCAGTTTTCCTGGATAGGTATTATGCATCCTGATAAAGTTCCCTTGGCCTTTAGAATTAAAATAGCCCCACATCTCACAACTCTTCACCATGCTTAGAGATAGGCATGGGTACTTTCTATAAATCATCTCTCAATGCAAATCAAACCAGGTATTAGCTAACTGAAATAAACCATGCCTATCTCTAAGCATGGTGAAGAGTAGTGATGAGGTGGGCTATTTAATCTAAAGGCCAAGGGAACTTATCAGGATGCATAATATCCTGAATCCAGGAAATAACTGGCCTTAATAATAAACATCTGCTGCCTCTATGGGAATTTACATAGGGGTATGTATACTTATGACCCCTGTATTTAAATAAGAACATGTATTATTTACAATACGTATTTCATTCACAAGAAAATTGGTGTCCTAAAGGTTGGATTTACCTCATTTTTAATTTAGGTTTTAAAATAAATTTCCAAAACATGATTTTTTTATTCCTCTTTTAGTCAACTTAAGCATGTGTATGTAAACTTTTGAGCACCACTGTAATTAGTGTGAAGGTAGTCCCAAGTGGGTTAGGGTTTTATCTCTCTTAATGTTTTTACTTTTAACTGTTTATACTTGTGTTTTATCTTTTAAAGATTTTGAGTAAAGCACTTTGAATTGTCCTGTTGCTGAAATGTGCTCTACAGATAAAGCTGCCTTGCCTTGGCTTGGCTACTGATAACTACAAAAGATAAGGTAAAAAAACCCCCGAAATGTCAGCTTTCCTTTTCTTGATGACGTCTTGTGTCTGTGTTTCAGTCCTTCCTCCGATACCAAACTGTGAGGCTGGTCACGTCAGGCCCGTGTTCTTGTCCAGGACCCCTTCCCACGGGGATGTCCTCCACGCCACCGTGGGTCAGCCGTTCCAGCTTTATGCCCAAGCACAGGCCCACCGTACCAGGTAATTATTTCAAACATGTGTCAGCCATGCCACCATCTTGGCTAAAGTAATAACTTCTGGCTGCAGATAAAAATACACTGCGTTTATTTTGTCTTCTATACTGTATTCTTGCTAAAACTGATGCTGGATATTTCAATTTCCTTGCGGGAGTCATCCCAAAATAAAAAGGAAAGTCTAAGACTAATAAGAAGGAATGTAGATTAGATTAGATTAGATTAGATTATACTTTATTCATCACACAAATTTCCTTGTTACAGCAGCACATTCTTCAATAACAGCAAAACAAACAAACAAGTAAACACACAAGAAAAACAGGCAATCAATAGAAAATGAGTAGAAGGTAGACTGAAAGTAAAGTGGCGTCTAATAAAGGTTTTGTAAAGTGCGGTTGCCATGATACAAGAAACAATATT
>NW_022605574.1:705260-706997 GCF_008692095.1 Etheostoma spectabile
TGACGTTAAAATTAAATTGAATGTGTAACTAGAGTAATAAAGCAAAAGTAGGTAGCATAATTTAAATTGTATTTACCTGTGACCATAAATATTATTGAAAAGTAAAGAGCCATCAGCATACTAAATAAACAAATAAATCAAGTAATTACTGCTATTCAGCAATCTACTAAGCACTTGCTGCCCTTTAAAATACTTTCATATTTCTGTATTTATTTACTTAATTGCGTTTTTATCCCACTGAATGTCCTTTGTGTTGTGTCTTATGTTGTATTACATCATGGTCTTATGGTCTTTTTTGTCTTTTTGTGACGAATGTTCTTATATTGTTATTATTATTTTACATTATATATACATATTTTACTTATTTTTCTTGCTAAAACT
This sequence comes from Etheostoma spectabile, assembly GCF_008692095.1. NCBI lineage: Eukaryota > Metazoa > Chordata > Actinopteri > Perciformes > Percidae > Etheostoma > Etheostoma spectabile. The sequence continues at coordinate 705,642 of NW_022605574.1, forward strand.
GCTGCTGGAATTTTCAATTTCCTTGCGGGAGTCATCCCAAAAGGATCAATAAAGAGAAGTCTAAGTCTGAGTCTAAGTCTAAGTCTGAGTCTAAGTCTGAGTCTGAGTCTAAGTCTAAGTCTAAGTCTGAGTCTAAGTCTAAGTCTGAGTCTAAGTCTGAGTCTGAGTCTAAGTCTGAGTCTGAGTCTGAGTCTAAGTCTAAGTCTGAGTCTGAGTCTAAGTCTAAGTCTGAGTCTAAGTCTGAGTCTGAGTCTAAGTCTGAGTCTAAGTCTAAGTCTAAGTCTGAGTCTGAGTCTAAGTCTGAGTCTGAGTCTAAGTCTAATCAACTGAGAGTCACAACTAATTTCATTGTTTTCTTATGCAACGACAATAAAAGGCTTCCTGATTCTGATCACTCACTGTTTCCCTCAAGCATCCACGACTTCCAGGTGAGCGGCCCCCAGAACATGAGCAAAGTGTTCAAAGACGATGAGTTTGGAAAAGCCGAAGTGAGTCTGAGCTGGACGCCACAGCCCAGCGACCTGTACAGATCTGTCCCGGTGTGCTTCACTGCCGAGACAAATGAAAGGTGAGCGTATCTACGTGTACTGGAAGTGTGTGTTTTAATTTCCTACCTACTGCATTGTGCTGTGTTAGCAGAGCGGAGATCTATTGTTTCTTTGAATAGGACTAACAAAGAAATAAGCCTCTATTGTTCAGGAGATTACATGTTTCTGGTTTCTGTAACATCCAGTAAAAATGTTGTCTTTATTAAAGGGAGACAATGCAGGGCAAAATGTTTTTTTGTATATAATATTATATTTATATTTGCTTCCCTAGCATGCCTTCTATAAGACTAATGGAAAGAAAACATTTCTTTTACTACACTTTGTCTCCTAAATTCACCAAAAGTTAGCATTAGATAATGCCTCATTTGCATATTCAACACAAACAACAGCAAAACATTCAGCCAACTTGTAATACAATAAATAATTATCTTAATGTCAGGTGTCACTCCCCGATGTGAGTCGAGTGCAGATGTTAGTTGCGCATGTTGTGATTTAAACGGTTTAAATGACATAACTTGTCACATTAAGATTTGTGAAATCCATGAAATAATAAATGTTTCTCATTACAAACAATAACAGAAGATGGAAATCATTTCAAAGATGTTGTAGCTATCTAAGATTGTTTGCTAACGTTAGCTCAAAACGCCTTTCAACTGACAACCTTTGTCGTGTTTGATGCTAACTTGTAGCTAAGCTAGCAGTCATTTCAATAACATTTTAGCTATCTGTGGTTGTTTGGTTGCTAACGTTAGCTCAAAACTCCATTCAACTGACAGCCTTTGTTGCGTTTGATGCTAACTTGTAGCTA
>NW_022605574.1:707007-710883 GCF_008692095.1 Etheostoma spectabile
GAACCAACTTGGTTAAGTAGGTCAATTTTTACTGTGTTGACATTACAGAAGTCTCTTGTTAGCATTATGTATGCTACTTGTAGCAAAGTTACGCATGCGCGACTCAAATCTGCACTCGACTCACATCGGTAATCAACTGGGGAGGTTTCACGGTGTTATCTCGACATTACATTTATACCTAAAACATGGAGAAAATCTTACAATTTTATGGCGGTTGACAGTATTTCCTGATGAATGAAGTGATAAAAAGAGATATCTAAGATCCCCTGTGTAAAACCCTTATACAGAACTTTGAATCTGGCTTTATCCAATGTTCACATCTCTATCCTGGAAATGTTCACACGTCATATTTAGAAATATAATGCCTCGTTTGGATATTTAAACATTTCAACGGGGGAGTTTTAATGGCGATGTACTGTATATTAGTTACAGTGTTTTCCCTATTCACCTGTAGTGTCTCCCCTTAAATCTAAATATTCAAACCAAGTATATTGGTTGTTCATTTTCTTCTTTTTGCAATTTGCACTGAAACCTATTTTCTTTGTTTTGTCACGCAGCCAATCAGACATGAGGTGCGTTGTTCTCATGGTAACCCAAGCCGCTCTCATTCAAGGTTTGTTGATCCCCATTCATCATCATTGTTATCCGAGGATTTAGTACATCTACTAAAGTACCAAAGTACACATTTGAGTCTTTTCTTTTCATGCCACCTTCTACTTCTACTCTACTCTACATTTAAGAGAGACATATTGTATTTTTTAACAAACAACAAAACGGTGGCATGTTCCTTTAACACAAAAGTTGTGTTTACAGGCAAGGCCAGTGTCACGTGCTCACCCAACAAGATGACGGTGGCCCTGGAGAAAGCCTCCATGCCCGGCATCGACGTGAACTTCCTCCAGCTGAGAGACACGTCGTGCTCTCTCACCTCCAACGCCACGCACATCCTGGGCAGCATGTCCTTCACCACCTGCGGCACAAAACTTGAGGTGTGGAAAAACCTTTACACTACATTTTACAGTCTAAGAATAGCCGGACAGCCCTGTCTAGCATCCTTTGCACTATGCTCCACATTTAAATATTTTTCTATTGACCTCTTCATTGCACTCATGCCTCTATATTGTTTCTGTTTAGAGGATGTATATATTGTGTATATATTAGTGTGTATATATTGTTTGGGTTGTTTGTGTATATATTGTTTTTTTAATTTTTTGTATGTGTAAGCACAGTGTGAGCAACGATGCTCCAAAGAAAAATTCCTCGTATGTGTCCTCATACCTGGCGAATAAAGCTGATTCTGGTTCTGAATCTGATTCTGTCTCCCTAAAAATTAACTTCCCATACAATGCAACTGGATTTGTTTCTTTTTTTTTGGGAATCACAAATAAGTTTCTAATCAAAGTCCACAGTGAAGGGGTGGGTCATAAAAACCAGGAAACGTATGTAACCAAAAATCAACTTACTTATTTACATAAGTAACGTGAATTACATGACAAAAAACACTTATTTTAACCAAAACCATAATGTTGTGCTAAACCTCACAGTCACCAAGGAGTTTATTTTTTATTTTTAACATTTGCCACTTACTTAAAATAAAGACATTTTCACTCATTGTGCCTGTAAATATGTTTCCGTATATTACACTATGGAGGTTGTTCAGTCGGTGCATTAAAGTAACAAAGTTGGGTACCCAGCCCCAGATGTGGGGCGAGCTGTAAAAAACATTGGAAAGGGGGATTATGCATTGTGTGAACTCTAGATTCCTGTTCTTTTTCCTCTCAGCCACTAACAGGCTTTTATTTGTCTTAAATTCAGGACAAAGGCGACTTTCTGGATTTCGTGAATGAGATCACCTCCTTCGAGCTGGCCAACGAGATCATAGTCCGAAGGAAGACAGTTAAGATTGAAATCTCTTGCAAGTTTCCCAAAAGCATCAGCATCTCCAGTTACTACAATCTCCAAGACTCTGACTACATTTTCACTGAGTCCAGCTTCGGCAGCTTCGGCTACACCTTCGAAGTATACACCAACAGCAAATTCACAAGCAAAGTGCCGTCCACGGCCTATCCAGTGGAGGTCAGCTTGTTAAATAAGATTTACATGGGCATTCAGGCTCAATCGGATCTGCCAAATGTGTCCTTGTTTGTCGAATCCTGCAAAGCCACTCCTGATGACAACCCTAAGAACACCCTCACCTATGACCTCATCAGGAACGGGTGAGTGCGGACGCCTTCTGAGAGCACAAACAGAAAGGCTTTTGGCTTTTAATTTGAAAATGTTTAATAGTAAGATATGGGACTGTAATTACAATTGTCTTGAATTTACAGTTCTTTAATCATTTCGTATTTTGTTTTATTTTATTTAACCTTTATTTAACCAGGGAAGTCCCTTGAGATGGAAATCTCTTTTTCCGAGGAAGACCTGGCCAAGACGGCACACCGGTTACAATATAAACAGAAATACAGCAGAGTCAAAATCACACATAGAGGAAAGGAGCAGGTCACATGTGGCAGTTGCATCTTTGAATCACATGACATTTTAACATGGCCTTAAATTCATTTAATGGGACTAGATCATTTAGATGGAGCAAGTTTTTTTAGATGGAGCACGTTTATGTGTGTGTGCTCGCTGTCCTCATGAACCATTCCTACATTTACTGTAGATACGAAAAGTAATGCACTGTAATTCATATGTATTCCGCGTATTTATTGCTGTATGCAAGAACATTAACTGCCTCTGCATGAGGCCGTGAAGATCCGCATAGGAAGGAGGTAAATCGGTAGGTCCTAAAACACGGGGCTTTCAAGTGGGGAGCGAAGTTTGTGTCCCAGTAAAATTTAAGGGGAATACGCAATACTTTCACCCAGAAAACAAGTGTTTGTGTTGCAGGAGTACTACTTAAGGAGACCAGTGTTTTAACCCGTTTGCGCCGGATGCTTCGCGACGACACATCTACCGCCGGTTTACTGCGTTGTGAACTCTGAACTCCCGCCGGCTGCTGCGTGGCGCAGCATTGTATTGGTCCGTCTTTTCATGACGTGTGCGCAGAGAACGTCATTGTTCAAATACACATGAGGTGGGTCTTGGCACTGTGACCACCAAAATGTACCGTAGGTTGCTGAAAATCACGTCAATAACCAGACGTACATGTGCGTTTGTTATGAAGTTTTGAGAGACGAGAGAGAAAACGGTACGAGGCAATCAGAGGAGGATTAGACAGCGAGGGCAGTGATGTGAGGTGGAATGAGTGAGGAGTTTGGGAGGGAGGATGCTTCATCATAATCTACCACCTCTCTGTCGGAGCCGTTTCCACTCGTCTCTCAAAACTTCCTAAACAAACGCACATGTTTGTCTGGTTGATTGACGTGATTTTCAGCAAAAACGGTACATTTTGGTGGTCACATGGCCAACAAGACCCACCTCATGTGTATTTGAACCAATGACGTTCTCTGCTGCACACGTCATGAAAAGACGGACCAATACAAAATGCTGCGCCACGCAGCAGCCGGCAGGAGGGTCAGAGTTGCGCAACGCAGTAACCGGCGGTAGATGTGTCGTCGCGAAGCATCCGGTGCAAACGGGTTAATCCAAAATACAATCTTTTTTTCTTCTCCTAACTAGTCGTTTGATGCCTGAACGTGACTTAACTGTTGCTGCGTGACACAGTCAACCTTTGTCGGCTAAACTTAACTGCAACGGTCGCTTAAACCAGGGGTTCCCAAAACTTTTAGCCCACGACCCCCAAAGTAACGGTGCAAGTGACTTGCGACCCCCCCTTTATAAACGTATATAAACATTGCGCGCAACCGAGCGCGCACTATGGGCGTATCCAAACACGAGCATATTGACAACACAAAATAACACAGAATAACACAA
>NW_022605574.1:710893-710984 GCF_008692095.1 Etheostoma spectabile
TTGTGTAAAAATCATGGCTAACATATGGTGTTTCTAATTGTTTTTAAATTTAATTTTATTTCTGGAAATCAACTTGCGACCCCCCCTCTCT
>NW_022605574.1:710994-730729 GCF_008692095.1 Etheostoma spectabile
CCCCCTGTGGGTCCCGACCCCCACTTTGGGAATCACTGGGTTAAACAGCCGGGACTTCACGGTGCTTTGTAGCTGGCCCACAGTCACTTACAGTAAATGTAACTGTAAAGACCGCTAGAGTAAACTGTCGGATGATCGTCCGGTGGTTGCTGTAATTTTGGGAGATATCATTGGAATTGTTGTGCATAAGTTTTCCTATGATATCATACAGAGCCGTATGTATGTACTGTGTGAATTCTGTGTGTGACGTGCTTCCATTTTCTTTTCTCACAGGTGTATAAAGGATGAGACGTTTAAAGTCCACCCATCAAACCAGACTGCATTCAACTTTGAGGTTACAGCTTTCAAATTTTCTGGAAACTACGACGAGGTAATATTAACGAATACTACATCTTGCCAAACATATACCAAATTATTATCTAAATATTGTTCACACAGATGGCCAGGCTGTGGTTTGAGCATAAACTGTAAAAAATAATGGACACAAGCATCCCTGTCTGAAAGTGAAGCCAATGTGACTTAAAGCTGTGTTCTTGCTAATTTCCATGGTGGGGGGGGGGGGGGGCTTCGCATCTTCTGTGCATGTTTCCATAGAAGTCTATGAGAAAATGAGCCTACTTCTCACTGGATTTATTACCTCAGTAAATATCTTCACTGTAACGAATTTGACTGTAGATTTTACAGTAAACACCTGGCAAAAAAGTTGCCAGCAAAATCTTGTAAAATTACTGTTAGTTACTGTTAATAACTGTAAAAATAATTACAGTATAAGACAGTATTTCTTTTACAGGTTTTTGTTGTACATAAATTACAGCAATGTTTTGTTTTTTTAAAGGAAAACAATATTTTATGTAATTTGTTTACAACATTCTCTTGTATTCTATTCAAATTACAGCTATACCTGGCAACTCGAGTTGCCAGGTAATAGCTGTAAATACTTCACAATACAATATGTTTTGTAAATTGTTTTTTACAACAACATATTGTATTGTGAAATATTTACAGCTTTTTGCTGGCAACTACAGTATCCCGCAAAAAGATTAAATTTTACAATCAATACGTGTTGTAAAAAATATACAGTTAATTTAGTTTTTTACATTCGCAGCTTTGCTGATGCCTATTGTAAGTGTTTTAATAAGACCAAGCTTGCTTTTACCAAAACCATTGCATTAGATTCTCTTCAACTGTAAAAATAAACCAGATCAGAGAGTGCAACATCATGACATTTTATTATTAAAATGCAACACAGTGTAACATACTGTATGTTTTCAGAAGGAAACTTCTATTTTTCTTAGAGCTCATTATGACCATGATACAACCAACCCGATAATCGTCCGGACAGTCCGGCGAGGTTGGTGACTCAAGTCTGTTCGGTGTGCTCCGTGTTTATATTTAACTGATTCTTGGGAGCATTTCGAGGAACCATCTGTGTTACTTTTTTGTATTTGTGACGTCTCCTCTCCCCCTACCTCCCGTTGAGTAGAGAGGAGACGCAAGGGTTCATGCAGTTCCTCTCTTCTCCTGTATGTTTCTCATGTTTTTGGCTCAACACTTTTGTTGTCTTGGTTCCACTTGAAGGGTTCAGTACGATGAAGCATTCGAAATCACAAATCACATGCAAATACTTCATGAAAAAGTGCCTAACTGCTTCAACGATGCAAAATACATCCGGCTGTGCAAATCTGTAGTGGGTGTGTAGTATTGTATATGCATGCGGGGGTTATGCATAAAGATCCTTTTTTTATGTTTGCTTTGAGCCATAGTGGGGAAGGTCGGGGTAGGGTGGGCATAGAAAAGTATGCGTAACTGTAAAATGAACTTTCATCTAGGATTTCTTGTGAATGCAACAAGAAAAAAGAAACGTTATAGTTTATTCCTACCCTAATTCCCCAGTTTCCTCAATGCAGAACTACTTTTCAAAATGTATAATCAAATAGGTCTTTATTGTCATGTTTGAAAAACAACAAAACAGTTTTAACGCTCTCAGAATGAATGTAATTAGTATAAGAATATGGTTCTGCAATGATTAAAAGCATTTAGTGTAATAACTGCTAACTTACCCTTTTTATAAACTCAAAATAATTTAATTAAGGGATTACTGTAAGTACACTTAAAGCAAAATAAAATCTCTGTTACTCATAATAAACTAACTCTACACAAATAATGATCAACTGCATTCTACTACTAATTCTACAAGCACATAGTTACCTTTGAATGAATTTTAGTGTACAAGATGCTTGCTCCGGTAAACCAGATTAAAGATGTAGTAGCTCGAAAACAAAGCTGCCATCCCAGCCACGAAGTTGGGATGTGGAGGACAACCACTGACCCCCGATGCTCACATCCAAACGGTTGCTGTGAGAAATTCACCTAAACATAAAAAACAAAGAACACCAACACGAAACACACACAGCTTTAATTAACTAACCATTAATGTGCCATTAATTATATAACAACCCTGAAGACTAGTGCTTCACCTAACAACACCCAAACTGTCCCATTAGAATGCCACAGAACATTACACATTCAGGCATATTCGCATTAATGTTTTTACCTGAAAGATTCTTCAGCCATGTATGTTGATCCTGTGGCAGCGATGGCGCTCTGTTCAGGATGTTTCTCCTCCCTGTGCTAGGCTAAACATACAAAAGTTAAAAACACGCGTTATGTTGGAATATAACTTAATAACATCTGTAATAAACAGTGTTTAGGCGCCTTGAGAGTGTATAGCCCTTATACACCCACTGGCCATCATATATTGCCATGGCCGTTTTTCTTCTAAATAATAAATTGTTACAGCTATGTTTGGGTTGATTAATTTCTTACACAGATTTGATGTTAAATTTAGCCATTATTGACCACTCAAGAATTATAAAAAAGATTGTCAAGTTACCACCAAAATACCACATTGAGCCACCAAGACTTGAGATACACTGTAGAAAAGGAATTATTTTTCATTGTTGCCAAAAACGTTTGACAAGATTTAAGAATTCATCACACATTAAGAGTCACAAACAGTCTCAGTTTTCTAGTTAGACAAATTCATGCACCCCCAAGGCTGTTTGGGACCCCACTCTGCTGAAATATTAAAATACACCCTTTTATTACATGAAAATAACGTGTGGCACTGCATGAAATAAACTGCATCTGGATTATCCAAAAGTGCCAGGTCTGTTAAGGGAAGACTCATGGTGCCCACCCGTTTTCATTCGAATTTCTTTAGTTAAGAGGTCAAAGGTCCCTTAGAAAATAGCCGAGCCTTTTTTCACACAGCTATCATTAACAATGATGACGAAGTTTTTTAACGGGGCCATCCTAATGTCGGACTCTAACTTGTTCATAGAAGAGTTGTTAAAGTTAAATATCAACCGAAATTAAAGGTCTATTTCAGGGGTCGTGCAAAGTCAAACGTTATTATATTTATAATTACCTGTTAAATCGAACAATATATTAATGATGGGCTTTCGTTTCAATAAGGCAATTTTTTCTAACTACGACTTTGTATCAACGTTATAATGGCCGTCTGCAGCCGATCTGAGGCATGTGCTAATGCATACGGTTAAGCTAGCTAGCTTTTTTTTCCACTAACGTTGACTTCAGTTTGCTAGTGTAGCTATAAGGTTGAAGAAATGTACAGTCAGACAGTCAAATATAGCTAAATAACACCTGTGACGTTTGGCTAACGTTACTTACCAACGACCCGACCCGGGGCGCCTGACCGTCCGGTAGCGTTAGCTACTTCTGCTGCATGCCTGCGTGACGTTAACGTGACGTTACAACACAGACTACTACCTTAGTTAGTTAAAATAAATATAAAAAGGGTTAACCGTTAACGCTAACATTACACCCACTATACTTTCCTTAACCTTAGCATTAAACTGCTTCGCCTGGGATTGCTTGTTCAAAATTCCTTCTGAAAAGTCTCCAGCTAATGTTAGCTAGCTATAAGAACATTATTGTAGGGCCTGCACTAAACTGAAACACGGTCAACTTAGGTTATTTCAACAAGCATTAACAAGTTAAACCACAATGTAATTATGTAGGCTATTCATAATAGTATAGGCCTACTTACGTATTGTGGCTGAGTGGAGTGGCAATGTGGCTCCTCAGCAATCCGCCATCAAATGGTCTTGTGTAAGAAGGGTAGAAAATAGGCAATTTTCCATCTTTAGCGTTTAGCTTAGCACAGCACCATAAACAACATTAGCTTGGCCTCCCAAGTGCTACCCTCATCAAAAATTGAAACAACAAATATTGGCACTGAAAAATGTTGAACTGATCTATAAAACACAAACATCAACAAGTAATAAACTCACAATCTTATTATATTATTTCACTTTGACATTTCTTTGCATTGTGATGCATGATGGGGTTTTTCAATGTCCGACACTTACTGATCACCTGCCTTAACTTAGGAGTCCTAAAGGACTATTACTATTATTAATACTAGATTATAGACAATAGGTTGACATCCCCGGCGGGAGACTTTGCTACAATTAGCCACAAGTTAGCTGATGTGTGCTAAACATGGATGTATTAGGAGAACAGTGCTAACCTCTGCTAACAGCACAGCTTAGGCCTACGTTAAAAGTTAACCCTAAACCAGTCTGCTTCTATGTGATAACAAATGGCCGAGATAAACAGACTCACTCGAGATTTGGAGGTTCCAGGTGAACTTGAGGAAGACATTGCAGATATGCGGTTTTAACACATCTGTGAGCATTCCTGTGGGGGTATGGACTCTCGCCAGTAGCCTATGTAAATTACCCATAAACCACGCCCTCTTTGCCCCCTCCCATCAGGCCCCTCCTCCCTACGCCAAAACCGTGACAGAAAGTTGAAACTGAAAACCAGAGACATTGTAAAAATCTTGACAGCGTTCAAAAAAAAAAAAAAAAAAAAAAACTGTCACTGAAAAGACACAGACGTCAAGAAAAAATGTGTTGGAATTGGACAAACCTATCATAATGCCAAATTTAATTTTCAATACCACAGGTCACTGTTCTAGCTCCATAGATGGCCACAGCCATGTTGCCAAATTCGAGGCTTCAAAACGACAGTCTTCGAACCAATGGGCGACATCAAGGACGCTACGTCTGCTATTTTTACTGTTTATTTTATGGACTTAACCACTTCATTTCCTTTTACCTTTTACCTCCCAGGTGTACATCACCTGCTCCGTCATCCTGTGCGAGGCGGGGAATGCCTTTTCCAGATGTGCCCAGGGATGTGTGGCGCAGCCAGCCCGCAGACGCAAGCGATCGCTGCACAAGGAGACCGTCAGCCACTCCATTACCCAGGGTCCTTTTCGGTTTGTCGAGCAGGAAGTTCCCAATGCCGTCATGGAAGACAACAACAGGCTGATTGAAAAGAAGGACACAACGGCTGCAGGTTAATATGTGCCCGACCTACTAGATAGCAACTTACAATTACTTTAATTGTTGATTATTTTCTCGATCAACGGATCAGTTGTTGGGTCTATAAAATGTCAGAAAATTGTGAAAAATATGGATCGGTGCTTCCCAAAGAGAGAAGGTCCAGGGTATGACGTGTTTAGTTGTTTAATATCAAAATCAGTTTCCTGTTCACAATCTTGTCCTTTGTGTGTACAGTTCATATACCCGACAACACAACACATTAAAGAACACACAACAAACAGTGGTCAGGAGCCAGATCTAGACCACCAAGTTTTAAAAATACTTTTAAAATGTAAATTTCCAATCCAACACATCTAAATTTATCAGTATATTAGATTAGATTAGATTGGATAATACTTTATTCATCCCACAGTGGAGAAATTCCCTTGTTACAGCAGCATTTTCTACAATAAAAGCAAAACAAACAAACAAGTAAACAAAAAAACAAAAAAAACAGACGAACAATAGACAATGAGCAGAAGGTAGACTGGATGTAAAGTGGTGTCAAATAAAGGTTTTGTAAAGTGCGGTTGCCATAGTAAAAGAAACAAAATTGTGGTTTAAGTAAGTGATGTAAAAAATTAAATTGAATATGTAATTTATAATGTAAGTTATAATGCAAAAGTAGGTAACCATAATGTGTTTCCTGTTCCATATGTCACGGTTCCACTAGCTACCACTCTTCTGGGACGCTTTCGGCTGCGGCAAAGCCGAAAAAAAAGATAGATCAATAAGAAGATAGAAAAAGACCAAGAGGGGTTTTACACAAGTTTCCCTCAGCCCCTTCAAATGGGGGCTGGAGAGATGCCACTTCCCCTCCTGGGCACTGCCACGTGCTCTTGAGCAAGGCACCGTACCCCCCCCAATGGTTTGGCTGGCAGCCCCCCCCCACACTCTGACATCTCTCCATTAGTGCATGTACAGATCCTGCGCGTGTGTGTGTGTGTGTAGTTCAGGACTGTGTGTGATTACTAACACGCAGAGTGTGAATTGTAATTTCCCCATTGGGGGATCAATAAACAGATTAAAAATTAAATAAAAAAGTAAAAAATCAGCCTACTTTAGGTGGATTGAAATACCTTAATGGATAAATTAGCATAATAATCATGGGTCCAGTTAAAAGTAATCTTGTTTACTCACCAAATAACAAAGTATCCATTTGGAGGGAGCCCGAAAATGCAACATGTGTGAGTGTAACCTTTCCATTTAATCTGGATCTGGTCAGAAGGTTAAGCTTGCAAAACTCAATACATGAAGAATATGAAGAAATGTGTTAAAAAACAAATGTACTGGTGTCTTTCAGTGAACCCTCCACCGGCGTCTTCAGACACCAAACCAAGCGGAGGACGTCGGGACTCGGCTCCCACGGTCTCCAGTGGAGGACGCTGGGGGATCGAGCAGATCCTCAACACCGACACCAGCACCGTGGTCTTCGCCTGCGTCTTCTTTGTGGCGCTGGTGTTGATGGTTGTGCTGGTTATTTACTTCATGAGGAAGAGAAAAGCAGACGACCAAAAGTCTCTCTTAGGCTGGGACAACTAAAACACAAGTTATATTTTTGGTAATGATAGGTTCAGATTCTTAAAACAATACTCATACCTACCCAGATGTAGTGATTCTCAAACTAGGACCACGGTACTCTGCCAGGGGTCCGTGGAAGTTTTTAGTTTCTTTCATTTAAATTCTTTTTTTAAAACTCATTTTTTTCTGACCAATGGCTTCATAGCTTCAAGAATAATGTTTTTAACCCTTGTGTTGTCTTCCCGTCAACCATGAACTTGTCCTCCCAGGTCAAAATTGAAAACGAATATATTTTGGGGCTTCTCCGATGATTTTGTCGCTTTTTCTGATTTGTTTGTCACTTTTTCCAGCTTTTGGTGCTTTTTTTTTAAAAACCTGAGCTGGTTTAATAATAAGTTTTACACTTTTTCTTGGAATTCATGGTCAACAAACCTCATTTATATCAAATTACACATAGGTTTTTAGTTAAAAAAAAGCAGAAATTATGAATTATTTTGACTAATAGTGGAGATCAGAGGATGTTGAGTGGATCTCAGACGGGTAGATGTCAAAGTTTAGTCCGCATACTGTTTGGAAACCATTAAACAAAATAATTCAAATGCTATAAGATTAAATAAAACCCCCAAAAACTCAATGAAAGTAATGTTGTATGGAATCAGCCATGTTATTTTTGGGCAATTTGGTTGAAAGAAATCCATATTTCTGATACAAAACACTTTGAAACGGGTCGATTTGACCCGAGGACAACACAAGGGTTAATTTAATAGTTCATGGATTACCTCCTAATTAACAAATCTATAAATTGCACTACTCAAAAAACATCTTGAATACATGTCGAATATCTTTCTAATACACTCTAAGAAATATCTGTAAACCAACAGTTGTGTGACTGTAAATTGTCCCTTGTACGTGATTCACAGGTATTTTTCTGTTAATTTATAGTATAACAGAAAGTGTTTTGTCTTTTTTTACCATTGACGCAGTGATTTAACTGAAAAATCCTGTTTTTTATTACGGTAGAAAGTCCGGCTAATGAGCTGCCGGGACTCTTTTTGTTATTTTACGGATTTATTTCTTAGAGTGTACATTTCTATTGTGTTGTTCTTTCATGTAATTAAGACTGAATTACTGTAAATAATACACTCAAAATATTCCAAGGGACATACATGACGGGGGGGCCCCGTCTTTGGTTAAAAAAAAGATTGACAACCTCATTCATTCATCATCCCTCCTGATCATACTGGACATTGAATAGAGTCCTAACATTGTTTTTAATCAAAGAGATTAGTCCACACAATCCTCCCTCTCTGCTAAGTATAGAATATATCAAGGATGCACCACCCGGGGTTTGGATTTGGCCGAATATTGGGCTTTTTGACGGGGTTGGGTTTCTGCCAAACCTTAGAATTTTTTTCCACCTAACCCTACGTAGGTGGACCGTTGCAGTAGGCCTGTGAGAAAAGTGAAAATGGAACTTGTGAGCAGAAAAAGTGATGTTTGGCAGGACTTTCAGTCAAAAGAATGCCATTCAAGTCGAGCTACGTGTTCAATTTGCAATGCCGATGTGTCTCGTGGTGGCGTGTTCTCATAACAGTACACAACATCGCCGTGGTTACAACATCTGCGTATGAAACATCTGAAAGAAAGAATACGAGTTGTGCGTGAAGGAATCTGCAGACAGCAGCCGAAATGCAGCAACGTCAGGTCCTGCAAAGGAAGGACGGTCACAGCACAGGACGTTGTTTACGTCATTAATGTGTTGACTGTGGTGATGGACTGAGGATGGGAGGAGGACTCGGGATTGGGTTTTGACTTTGGCAGAATCTTATCCAGTGGATTCGGTGTTCGGCCAAACCCCAAAAAATCTGGATTTGGTGCATCCCTAATATATATACGTAAATATATCACATTTAAGCCCATCTGAAGTTAATGCGAGGCTTTAACAGGCTGAGTTGAACACAAATTGAATTAGTTTAACGATTTTACGTACAATATAAGTGATTATCAGAATCGACTCTTAGCTCTCTGAGCTGCACTGGACTCACAGCAGATACTAAGATACTCAGCTGATTTATCAATTCATCAGCTGTTTCTCACTCTAATGGCCAGAATAAACGGAAGTAATTATTACAGTAAGCTAAACCTTATTTCAACGTTCATATCAACACATGACTATTGTTTTAAGGACAGATTTGAAAAATTGGAAACTATCCTTTAAGAGTTTTGCTTCCGAGGTTGTGTTTGGACGAAGTTTCTGGTCCCTCCATACTGTCTACTGCCAAATGAAGGCAAAATATAATAAAAACTCACTTGATTTTAAACATTGATAACGCATTTCGACATACAAAACCCTGCAGACTTCTGGTTTTGATTTCTATTGTTTTCCTTGTGGCTAGGAGCCAATCACACCCCCGCCTGCCGCTCACTGTTCGCCTAACCAGTTTTAGATAAGATCGGACCTTACAGGAATACAAAATATGTCGAAATTCCAAAATTCCAATACATCTGGTTTTGCAGGATTTTTTTTCAATGACACTGCTCTATTGTTATCTTTTTGCATAACTTTTCCCAGCATTAAACTTCAGGTGATGACAGTGCAGAAAGGGCCCAATTATGTTATTTCAATCAAATACAATGCAGGTGTGTTTACTTATATAATTAAAGAAAGAGCCTTTTTATTCTATTTGTCCACTGTAGACATGTTTAACCTCTGTTTTAAACAGTCCTCATCTAAACAATTGTTAACTCAGACTGTCCTTATGTACCATTTGTACATACTACGAAAAGAACTGTAATTGGTATATATTCCACGTATTTATCACTGTAAGCCCCCCATTGACTGCCACTTTAAAAGAGCAGAGAAAATCCACAAAAAGAGGAGGTTGTGTTGAATGTTTGGGTCCTAAAACCCAGGGCTTTAAAGCGAGGGAGCGCAGCTCATGTCTTGGAAAAGTTTAAGGAGAAAACAAGAATTTCACCCAGAAAACGTGTATTTGTGTCCTGACAGTACTACTTAAAGGAACATGCCAACTTATTGGGACTTTAGCTTATTCACCATATCCCCCAGAGTTAGACAAGTCCATACATACCCTTCTCATCTCTGTGCATGTCGTAACTCTGTCTGAGGCACCCACTGCTAGCCTAGCTTAGCACAAATGCTGTATGGTAACTGGCTCCAACTAGCCTACTGCTCCCAATAAGTGACAAAATAACGCCAACATGGTCCTATTTGCACGTGATTTGTATAGTCACAGCGTGTCCAAACAACAAGGTCACATGAGACATAGCCATCTTCTAATCGTATACATACTGGGAACTATATTCTCAGAAGGCGAAGTACTGCTACTTCTGCTACTTGGGCGGAGTGATTTGCTCAAAGCACACGAGAAGCCCCGAGGGGGGGAGCAGAGAGTAATAACGGTGCAGTTCAGGTGTTGAGCGAATCACTCCGCCCAAGTAGCAGTGCTTAGCCTTCTGAGAATATTGTTCCCAGTATGTATACTACACTCTATCTATCTATCTATCTATCTATCTATCTATCTATCTATCTATCTATCTATCTATCTATATATCTATATATCAATCTATCCATCTATCATCTAAACTTAACTGTTGTCGCTGCATGGTCACCTTTTGTCGGCTAATCTCAAAGTATGTTCAAATTCAAAACGGTGTTGCTATGGTTTCCGTGTTGAATGACATGTTTCCTGGGAAGGTTGTAAAACGGTGTGCAAGGGCTTTGAGATTTGTATTCTCTCGTTTGGTGGGTGTGTCTATCGTTTATTGGCTCAGGTCACAGGTGTTACCCAATCAGAGCACTTCCGCACATAAAAAAACGCGTTGCTAGGTTTAGGGCCTAATTTAGTAGCATATACGAACTGGTTTGCATAACTTTTTGTACCATATCACACGAATATGTAATGTGTTTTTCATCTTGACCAAATTTGATTGAGCTGTTGTTTGGAGTTAGTCCATTTACTGAAAGATGGCCGCTTTAAATCCTGTGTTTCTAAATATGTTGGTGGGGAGACCCTTTTGGTTTAAATTTGCTTCTTGACGTTGCCTTAAAAATACAAAACACGTACCCAAATATGTTACATCTGTACATGCAGGGGATGAATTTGTAACTTTGAAAATTTCCACTGACAGTTTGAAACTCAGCGAATGTATTTTAACAGATAATAATACAGAGAAATACATGTAATGATGAAATGATATATTTGTAGAATATATACATAGAAGAAAAGTGGAAATTAAATCTAAATTTTGTTAGCAACGACGCTGTGTGTTGTTTGTTTTATACGTGTTTATTCCTTTTTTTTGTTCAACAGAAATAGATTTAATGCCACAGTAGTTACCCTACAAGGAATTCAACCAGGAGAGACTTTATTGCAGATATTCAAAGGTTTATTCAACATATGCCTATGAAATATACATGGTCTTTGGAGATTAGACTCCATCTTTGTAAAATGATACAAGACATATCCCACAAGACATTAGAAACAAGACATATCCCACAAGACATTAGAAACAAGACATACCCACAGACATTCACTAAAATTAGAACAAGACATATCCCACAAGATATTAAGAAAAGACATATCCCAAGACATTAGAAACAGACATATCCCCACAAGACCTTCAGAAACAAGCACATATCCCCAAGACATTAGAAACAAGACATACCCACAAGAACATTAGAAACAAGAATATCCACCAAGACATTGAAACAAGACATATCCCTCAAGACATTAGAAACACGACAGATACAACAAGCAATTGAAACAAGACATTAGAAACAGACATTAGAAACAAGACATCCCTCAAGATTAGAAACAAGACATATCCCTCAAAACATAGAAACAAGACATATCCCTCAAGAAATTAGAAACAAGACATACCCACAAGACCTTAGAACAAGACATAGAAACAAGACATTAGAAACAAGACATATCCTCAAGATATTAGAAACAGATAGAAACAAGACATACCACAAGACATTAGAAACAAGACACATCCCACAAGACATAAGAAAACAGACATATCCCACAAGACATTAGAAACAAGACATATCAAAGAATTAGAAACAAGACATATCCCACAAGACATTAGAAAAAAGACATATCCCACAAGACATTAGAAACAAGGAATATCCACAAGAACATTAGAAAACAAGACATAGAAACAAGACCACCACAAGACATTAGAAACAGACATATCCCACAAGACATTAGAAACAAGACATATCCCACAAGACATTAGAAACAAGACATATCCCACAAGACATTGAACAAGACACATCCCACAAGACATTAGAACAAGACAATATACCCCACAAGACATTAGAAACAAGACATATCCACAAGACTTAGACACATCTCCTAGAAACAAGAAATTAGAAACAAGACATATCCAAAAGACATTAGAAACAAGAATATCCTCAAGAATAGAAACAAGAAATATCCACAAGACATAGAAACAAGACAATATCCCTCAAGATATTAGAAACAAACATTCGAAACAAGACATATCACAAGACACTTAGAAACAAGACATAGAAACCAGAACATATCCCAACAAGACATTAGAAACCAAGACATTAGAAACAAGACATCCACACAAACATTAGAAACAAGACATTCCCTCAAGAAATAGAAAACAGACATAGAAACAAGACCATCCCACAAGACATAGAAACAAGACATATCCCAAGACATTAGAAACAAGACATACCCACAAGACATTAGAAAACAAGACAACCCACAAGACATTAGAAACAAGACTATCAACAAAGACATTAGAAACAAGACATATCCCTCAGAATTAGAAAACAGACCTATCCAACAAGACATTAGAAACAAGACATTAGAAAACAAGACATCCCACGACATTAGAACAGACAATATCCCACAAGACATTAGAAAACAAGACACATCCCACAAGACATTAAAACAAGACATATCCCACAAGACATTAGAAACAAGAATATCCACAAGACATTAGAACACAGACAATCCCACAGACATTAGAAACCAAGACACATCCACAAGACATTAGAAACAAGACATATCCACAAGACATTAGAAACAAGACATATCCCACAAAGCATTAGAAACAAGACACATCCCACAAGACCTTAGAACAAGACATTAGAAAAACAAGACTATCCCACAGACATTAGAAACAAGACATATCCCCAAATATAGAAACAAGACATATCCCACAAGACATTGAAACAAGACTATCCCACAAGACATGAAACAGAACATCACACAAGACATTAGAAACAAGACATATCCACAAGACATTAGAAACAAGACATATCCACAAGACATTAGAACACAAGGACACATCCCACAAGACATTAGAAAAACCTAGAACAAGACATCCACAAGATTAGAAACAAGACATATCACAAGACTAGAACAAGACAAATCACAAGAACTTAGAAACAAGACCTATCCCCAAGACAGTAGAAACAAGACATCTAACACAAGACATTAAGACACAGACATTAGAAACAAGACATATCACAAGACATTAGAAACAAGACAAACCACAAGACATTAGAAACAAGACAATCCCAAAGACATTAGAAACAAGAACATCCCACAAGACATTAGAAACAAAGACACATCCACAGACATTAGAAACAAGACATTCCACACAGACATTAGAAACAAGACATATCCCACAAGACATTAGAAACAAGACATTAGAAAAAAAGACACATCCACAAGACATTAGAAACAAGACTATTCCAAGAATTAAACAAGACATATCCTCAAGATATTAGAACAAGACATTAGAAACAAAGACATTACCTCAAGACATTAGAAACAAGACATTAGAAAACAAGACAATATCCCTCAAGATATTAGAAACAATACATAGAAACAAGACATATCCCTCAAGACATTAGAAACAAGACATTAGAAACAAGACATATCCCTCAAGACATTAGAAACAAAGACTAGAAACAAGACATATCCCACAAGACTAGAAACAAACATGTCCCTCAAGACATTAGAAACAAGACATTAGAAACAAGACATATCCCACAAGCATTAGAAACAAGACATACCTCAACGGACATTGAAACAAGACAAACCACAGACATTAGAAACAAGACATCACCCACAAGACATTAGAAACAAGACATATCCCACAGACATTAGAAACAAGACATATCCCACAAGACATTAGAAAACAAATATACCAAAGACATTGAAACAAGACATACCTCAAATTAGAAAACAAGACATTAGAAACAAGACATATCCCTCAGACATAGAAACAGAATATGACACAAGAATTAGAAAAAAGACATATCCCTCAAGACACTAAAACAAGACATATCCCATAGACACTAGAAACAAGACATATCCCACAAGACATTAGAAACAAGACATATCATCAAGACATAGAAACAAGACATATCCCTCAAGAATAGAACAAGATTAGAACACGAATATCCTCAAGACATTAGAAACAAGACATCCACAGACATAGAAACAAGACATATCCCATAGACATTAGAAACAAGACCTATCCACAAGCATAAAAAAACCACCAAAATAAAAAAACTAGAAACAAGACATATCCCACAAGACATTAGAAACAAGACACATCCCACAAGACATTAGAAACAAGACATATCCCACAAGACATTAGAAACAAGACATATCCACAAGACATTAGAAACAAGACATTAGAAACAAGACATATCCCACAAGACATTAGAAACAAGACATATCTCAAGATATTAGAAACAAGACATATCCCACAAGACATTAGAAACAAGACATATCCCTCAAGTATTAGAAACAAGACATTAGAAACAAGACATATCCTCAAGACATTAGAAACAAGACATTAGAAACAAGACATATCCCACAAGACAATTAGAAAAACACATGTCCTCAGACATTAGACAAGCAATAGAAACAAGACATATCCCACAAGACATTAGAAACAAGACATATCCCTCAAGACATTAGAAACAAGACATATCCCTCAAGATATTAGAAACAAGACATTAGAAACAAGACATATGACACAAGACACTAGAAACAAGACATATCCCACAAGACACTAGAAACAAGACATATCCCACAAGACATTAGAAACAAGACATATCCCTCAAGACACTAGAAACAAGAAATATCCCAAGATATTAGAAAACAAGACATTAGAAACAAGACATATCCTAAGACATTAGAAACAAGACATATCCACAAGACATTAGAAACAGACATATACCACACGCACTAGAAACAAGACAATCAAGACTCTAAACAAGACATTCCCACAAGACATTAGAAAACAAGCATACCTCAAGACACTAGAAACAAGACATATCCCTCAAGATATTAGAAACAAGACATTAGAAACAAGACATATCCCTCAAGACATTAGAAACAAGACATATCCCACAAGACATTAGAAACAAGACATATGACACAAGACACTAGAAACAAGACATATCCCACAAGACACTAGAAACAAGACATATCCCACAAGACATTAGAAACAAGACATATCCCTCAAGACACTAGAAACAAGACATATCCCTCAAGATATTAGAAACAAGACATTAGAAACAAGACATATCCCTCAAGACATTAGAAACAAGACATATCCCACAAGACATTAGAAACAAGACATATCCCTCAAGACACTAGAAACAAGACATATCCCTCAAGATATTAGAAACAAGACATTAGAAACAAGACATATCCCTCAAGACATTAGAAACAAGACATATCCCTCAAGACATTAGAAACAAGACATATCCCACAAGACATTAGAAACAAGACATTAGAAACAAGACATATGACACAAGACATTAGAAACAAGACATATCCCTCAAGACACTAGAAACAAGACATATCCCACAAGACATAGAAACAAGACATATCCTCAAGACACTAGAAACAAGACATATCCCACAAGACATTAGAAACAAGACATATCCCTCAAGATATTAGAAACAAGACATTAGAAACAAGACATATCCCAAGACATTAGAAACAAGACATATCCCTCAAGACATTAGAAACAAGACATATCCCACAAGACATATCCCACAAGACATATCCCACAAGACATTAGAAACAAGACATATCCCACAAGACATTAGAAACAAGACATATCCCTCAAGACATTAGAAACAAGACATATCCTCAAGATATTAGAAACAAGACATATCCCACAAGACATTAGAAACAAGACACATCCCACAAGACATTAGAAACAAGACATATCCTCAAGACATTAGAAACAAGACATATCCCACAAGACATTAGAAACAAGACATATCCCTTAAGACATTAGAAACAAGACATATCCCTCAAGACACTAGAAACAAGACATATCCCTCAAGACACTAGAAACAAGACACATCCCACAAGACATTAGAAACAAGACATATCCCTCAAGACATTAGAAACAAGACATATCCCACAAGACATTAGAAACAAGACTTATCCCTTAAGACATTAGAAACAAGACATTAGAAACATGACATATCCCTTAAGACATCAGAAACAAGACTTGTCCCCTCGATGGAGTCTAAACACAGGTGGATGGCGATGAAAGCAGACCAGAGGAGTCGAACCAGCGGAAGACCCAGGGTGCCCCGGGTGCTGTGACTGGAGTGGGGGGGGGGGGGGGGCGCCTGAAATGACAACTAAAAGAGAGAGGACCAGATTGAGTGAATCAGGGATATAATGCAGTGATTGGATCATGAATTTCGCGGTCATTTCTGGTTGGTTTTCTGTAAAAGTGAACGCCTCTAAACAGCTGAATGGTTCAGGAAGTTATTACAGTTATTAGAAGTCTTCCTGCCTTTTATAAGCCCTAACATCTTCTCATTTTAATCTCTCATGCTTTGGGTTAAAATATATTTTTTTTACATTCCTTCCAACAGAATTCAGAGTCTAGTAAGCCATCTATTAATAGAAAGAAGTCAAAGAAAGAAAGTTGGGAAGTGGGTAAAAAAATGAAAATCATTCATCCTTTGACAAGACTTATGTCTTGTTTTAACCCTCATGTTGTCCTTGGGTCAAATTTGACCCGTTTGCAGTTAATTAGCCGTCGAAATAAGCATATTAAAAATATTAAAGCAAATTAAAATTGTCAAAAAAAGCACCCACAACATTAAAAAGGGACAAATATGTCGAAAAAAGCGATAATAATGTTGAAAAAAGTGACCAAAACAGGGTTTTTTTCTTTCATGGTTGACAGGAATACAACACAAGGGTTAAAAAGTCAACCTGCTGTAATGAAGACAATATGAAAGTCTTTATTACCTAATTTGTTGACACAATAGCATCTTAACAACCACACATTATTTGTAATTAACTAATTGTTATAAGTAGCTGGCTCTAAATAAAAAATAAAAAAAATGCTCTAAAGGTTGAGTAATTCACTCGGCTACAAAATACAATATAATATACAATATAAAATAAATAACCAGTTGTTTCTGCCTATGTCCACTCCCTGCGACCATGCACTCAGACACTAAGAAAAATGGTCAACAATGAAAAAGGAACTCCCTGATGAGTTATATTCCATCATTTTTTTATATTTGGATTGTAATGTTTCCCTTTGCATAAAGATATTTCAGGCATATTGATTCAGAAGGTGCATAATGAGTCACCAAAATGGTGCACACCTCTGCACATGGGCACCCAACCAGTTAAGCTACCTAGGCACCCGGGTTTATTTTTATTATTTTAAATAGCTGTGTCATTGTGTGGGACAACATACCTTTGTGATGAAAGAACATGAATGAAAGAACGCCTTTACGGATTAACATTTGTTTGAATATATAAAACATGATGTCTTACAGAGCCAATGAAACCGTCCAAATAGTCCAAATAGGCTGCACACATCAGCTCCTACAGTACAAATATATATTATAATGCATCAACATTGATTAAAAAAAGTTTAAGTCCAAGTGTGCCCTGGCACACTTGGACTTAAACTTTTAATGTTGTGTTTCTTTCCCCATTTGGTCTGATCCTGTATTTTTAATCGATGTTGTCATGTGCTGTATGTCAACTTCTTGCTACTGCAGCGAAATGAATCGCCCCTCGGGGACAAATGAAGGTCTTGAATGAATTGAATTGAATTATGCTCAAGGATCTAAATTACTTCTTCCAACGCTGTATGTACCAACAGCCGTTACCTCACAGTAACCTGTCCCCAGTTCTTTGCTAAATATAACTCTCATGTGACTGGACGGCAGTCCCCATCATTTAGCAAGGCTTCACTGAAGTGGTTGTGCATAGGTTTTTGTGCGGCGACATTATCTGAACCTGTTCATTGGAATGCTTTGCACTTGTACTTGTTTTTCTAAGTCATGTTTCTGCTGATAGAGAAGGCAAAGGTGAGCAGCTTTCCCGTAAATCTGCCGGTGCAAAGGATGGGCACAGAAAATGTTTCTCAGAACATGGCATGATATAAAACAGTACACAGTACATTCTACATACTGAAATGATGACTAACCCAGACCCATGTGCTGGAGTTGGCAAGGCAGCTTTATTTGTTTTGCACATTTCAGCAACAGGCCACTGAAAAGTGCTTTACATGAGACTTTAAAGAGCAGTTATTAACAATTACAAAATTAAAAACAGATGCAATTCGATAATAAAAGGTACAGTGGAGTATAAGTGTAATGCTGAAAGAGTAGCGGTGGTCCTGCAGTTTTCTGTTTTTTAATGTTACAGATGGTGGATGTGGAGCACATTGTAATGACTTTGTATTCTGTTGGACCTTTAAATCCATAACACAATAACACATTTTATGAATTCATTAGGTTTTCTTAGTCAAATATCTTCTTCTTCTTAGTCTTATTCTGTAACCGTGGCAGCCCTATCCCCCAGTTTTTATCCACTTCTTCCACACTTCTTGAGTTTTAACCCTCATGTTGTCCTTGGGTCACGTTGACCCATTTTATGTTAATTCTTATACATTAAATTAACATAAAAACACCAAAAACTTTGGAAAAAAACACCAAAAACAGAAAAAAATCACCCATAACGTTGAAAAAGTGGCAAAAAAGTTGGAAAAAGCATTAATAATGTTGAAATGTTGATATTTTTTTCTTCTTCTTTTTAAATCCTTTTTGTCTCTTAATATATATATATACACCGTTTGGAGGCTCTTTTATAGTTATTTGTTCACCTGTTTTGCGCTTTTGCTGATATTTTGTACCGATAGGACCAACTCTAATGCTGTTGTACTTGTGCAACTACAGTAGAGACTAGACCACTCCAGCTGTCAGATAAATCCATAGACTGTATGCAATTCAGTGGAGTAAAAAGTACAACATTTCTCTCTGACATGTAAATAAATGTAGGTACTTTCCACTGATGGCATCTGCTTGATGTACAGTATCATCTCAATCTACAGATTTTCCTGACATGGTTTCAGTGGCACATTGGGTGTGACCCTTGAAAAAATGCTTAAAACAATAAACAAGTGCACGAAGAACAAAAGATTGATATGGATCTGCACAACCGGGGCATGCTGGAGTTTTACCGGTTATGTCTGTTCTTATTGTGCATTTTGAGCTGGTGTTTGATCTTTGATGTTATTTCTTTGACTGTCACGCACTTTGTGACCGGTGTCTGGGAAAGGTGCTACACAAATAAACCCATCTATTCCAGCAATCAGAAGGGTTCTGGGTTCACTTCAGCGGGGTTCAGATGCAGGGGCGATGCAAAAACACAATTTGTAAGATTCAAATATATCTTGTCTATTTTGTAAGGTTTCTTTTTTTGATATGT
>NW_022605574.1:730752-732832 GCF_008692095.1 Etheostoma spectabile
AGGCTTTTTTTATAGGACAGCTGAAGACATGAAGGAGAGAGAGAGGGGGAACAACACGCAGGTCGGAGCAGAACCCGTGGCCGCCGCGCCAAAGAGCACACCTCCGCACTTGGGCGCCCAACCAGATTAGCTACCCAGGCACCCAGGTTTCTTTCTTTTATTTAAACAGGTGTGTCATTGTGTGGGACAACATACCTCTCAGCTTTGTGAGGAAAACGAAAGAACACCTTCAGAGATTAACACTGTCATGAATATATATAATATGATGCCTTACAGAGTCCATGGTCCAAGTAGGCTGCCTCGATGTGAATTCAAGATTACAACAGCGGCCGTGCTTGTGACTCTTGTTGCAGAGTTCACGGCTACAAGGTGAATTCAGAACACTTTCTCGTACAAATTTTGAACAAACATGGCACCAAAGCTGCCAATTTAATCCAATATTGAAGCATTCAAAAAGTAGATGAATATACCAGCAAATATGCCATAAAGCTTCTCAATAATGTATGCATTTCGTTACAGCCCTAGTTTGTAGTGATGATGACATTGGGAGAGTTTTATGCCAATCCAAGCTGCAGAAGTGCTCCAACTATGAGTCACATGACACACGTGGGGAAAAATGGACTTTTACTTGATCTAATCGTAACTCATGTCTAACTGTTGTCGCGGCGGTAACAACCATCCACACTGTGACCAGTACCTGGCTCTTGTTTTCTTGGCTGTAAAACTGTAAAAACAGCCAAACTTAACTGTCACGTCACTTCAACTGAAACACATTGATTTAACCTTTTTTCCGGCTAAACTTAACTGCAACGACCGCTGTCAGCTCACCAGATCACAGTCATCTGTTCTTGGCTAAATTTAACTTTCATGTGACTGAACGACAAGCCCCATCATTTAGCAAGGCTTCACTGAAGTGGTTGTGCATAGGTTTTTGTGCGGCGATATTATCTGAACCTGTACATTGGAATGCGTTGCACTTGTACTTGTTTTTCTAAGTCACATTTTTGCTGAAACAGAAGATAAAGATGAGCAGCTTTCCCGTAAACCTGCTGGTGCAAAGGAGGATGGGCACAAAATTTTTTTCTCAGAACATGGCATGACACAACACAGTGCATTCTACATACTGACATGATGACTAACCCAGACCCACGTGCTGGAGTTGGCTCTGCAGCGAGGCAAGGCAGCTTTATTTGTTTTACATATTCCGGCAACAGGGCACTTAAAAGTGCTTTAGCAGTGTCATAGAACAAGATTTCTTTTGAACAAACATGACACCAAAGCTGCCAATCTAATCCAATATTGAAGCATTCAAAAAGTAGATGTATATCAGCAAATTTGTCATAAATCTTCTCAATAATGCAATGTTCAGCTCTCACACGCTGTTACAGCAGCTGCGGCTCTGTAATGTGATGTTTCTTGCTGAAGCGAGTCATTGTTAACTTGAAGTTTTTATGTCCACAGGTTTGCCCCTCCAGCTTTTTATCCAAGAAGCAGACATATTGTCTAACTCAGTTGTTATGTGTTTGTAGTAGGGCTGTAACGATACACCAAACTTTGGTTCGATTCGGTTCAAGATTTTTGACCCGCAATTCAATACAAACCTCGATTTTGTTTTTGTTTTTTTTGGGGCACGGGGGGTCGTAATACTTAATAAAAAAAAATAAAACTTAACTGTCACTTCACTATAACTGAAACACATTGATTTAACCTTTTTGCCGGCTAAACTAAACTGTTACGACCGCTGTCAGCTCACCTCACAGTGACCGGTCCCCAGTTCTTAGCTAAACTTAACTCTCATGTGACTGGACGGCAGTCCCCATAATTTCGCAAGGCATCACTGAAGTGGTTGTGGATAGGTTTTTGTACAGCAACAACATCTGAACCTGTTCATTAGAATGCGTTGCACATGTACATGCACATGTGTTTTTCTAAGTCATGTTTCTGCTGACAGAGAAGAGAAAGCTGAGCAGCTTTCCCGTAAACCTGCAAAGGAGGATGGGCACAGAAAATTTTTCTGAGAACATGGCATCGTAGAAAACAGTACACAGTACATTCTACATACTGAAATGATGACTAACCC
>NW_022605574.1:732842-742378 GCF_008692095.1 Etheostoma spectabile
GCTGGAGTTGGCAAGGCAGCTTTATTTGTTTTGCACATTTCAGCAATAAGGCACTTAAAAGTGCTTTACACAACACATTGCAACAACAATTAAAAACTGCTAAAATACAATAATAAAAGGTACAGTGTTTTATGAGAAATTGACAATTATTTAAAAAAGGCAGCATCAAAAAGAAAGGTTGAAAGAGTTGCGGCGGACCTGCAGTTTTCTGGGAGTTTGTTCCAGATATGTGGTCTGTGAAAATTAAATGTTGCTTCCCCTTGTTTAGTTCTGACTCTGGGGACGGAAAGTAGACCTGATCCAGACCACCTGAGAGGTCTGGGTGGTTCATAGTAAAGTAGCACATCAGCTCAAAACCTTTTAGTGATTTCTTAACAAGCAAACATATTTTGAAATCTAATCTTTGAGGGACTGGAAGCCAGTGTAAAGACTTCAGAACTGGAGTGATGTGATCCAGTCTCTTGGTCTTAGTGAGGACTGGAGGGATGTGATCCAGTCTCTTGGTCTTAGTGAACTGGAGGGATGTGATCCAGTCTCTTGGTCTTAGTGAGGACTGGAGTGATGTGATTCAGTGTCTTGGTCTTATTGAGGGCTCGAGCAGCAGCGTTGTCATTCACCTTCAGCAGTCTGATTGACTTTTTAGGGAGACCTGTAAATACACCGTTACAGTAGTCAGGTCTACTGAAGATAGATTAGGATACAAAAAACGTAATTAGATTACCGATACATTAAGTAAAAATGGAAATTATTATTACATTTACATTTTTAAAAGTATAGTTGGCTGCAGTGCATGTGCAAAACCCAGTTAAACCTGTTCCCAAAAGTTGGTTCTGTGTGTAGTATTAACGATGCCAGACCAGATGAATTCTGGTCACCTGTGAAAACACAGATAAAACTAGTCCGACTTCATTCTTCATTCTTACAGTATATCACTGTTATTATTTCCTTGTAGAAGAGTATTTAAGCAGTGGATCCCGCTGAAGATGAGGCACTCAGGAGGATGGCTTCTCTCACCGTGCTGCTGCTGCATCTGCTGCTTCTGCTCTCGTCTGCATCTGCATGGTACTACTCGTACTATGGCGGATCACTGACCTTCACCCCAAAAGGACGGTATTCAAATGGGATTCAAACCGTAAGTTGTGTGTCAAGCAAATCTTGTTAGACGGTATCCAGATACATCCTGATTAAGTTATGTTTTTTTTTTTTTTTATTGTTGGAGAAAAAAATGACTCCTCTTAAATCTAACATAATCAATTATGATAGTTGGATGACTAGTAGATAAACTGGCTGGCTGGCGTCATTGTTGATTAATATGTTGATTATTTTCTCTATTATTTAATTAGTTTTTTTGTCTATAAAATTGCCAGAAAATGGTGAAAAATGTTTTTCGCCAAAAGACGACGTCCTCAAAATGCCTTGTTTTGCCCACAGCAACAACAAAATATTTGACACATTTGCAGCTGTATTTAACACCTACTTTTCCACATTTTTGCTGGCTTTAAATTCAACACATTGTGGGTTGATTGCAACATGTGTAATCTTTGCATAATTTATTTTACAGGTGGAACTGCACAACACGCAAACTTCAGCGTATTGCTATGTGAATGGCTACTCGTGCTCTTCTGGTGACTGTGGGTCCCAGACTGAAGTCACCAGCACAGCTGTTTCCATAAATTCCTTGCATTTCAACTGGTGCCAATATGACGTGGACAGCAAAATTAGACTCAACAGCAACCTCCCCTTTGAGATTAAGTGAGATATAACTTATTTATATATTTGTTCTCTTGGGGTCTGCACATTATGTTTCTCATACTGCTCATTGCTGCAGCCCCTCTGTCTGAAACACTCTGGCCCGCCTTCCAGTCCTCCTGGTTGGTCAGCTGACCCACTTGGTTGTGATTCGTTAACCAAACCCAATCAAGCCGCTGGGCGGACTGTGTTTGCTCAGCAGCACCTATGAGCAACACATATTAAAAACTGGGCTCGCATTTCCAATCACTGATTATGAAAATTTACAACATTTGTTTTGTAATTAAGAATATATGAAAATAGTTTAGATCTAACATCTGATTGTTACTTCCCACTGTGCCATTTTATTGATAATTATCTGCTATATTGTACTCATTATTCAAATATTTCTTCACACAGATACCCCACTAGTCTCTATTCCTACTACAGTATGGGCTACTGGGCATCAAACTTCAGAAGCTCATTGGCTAACTGGGTAATGACGGCACATGTGGACCTGGGAACCCGATCAGATACTGGTGAATCTAACAGCTCCCCCGTCACTGCTATGTTGCCTCTTCTCAGGTAATAACACAAGCTGTTTACTCTGAAGAAAATGCATGCAGCGTCTTTAACTACACTGTAACAAATTTAACGTAAAATTTACAGTAACTTACTGGCAACAATTGGCAAGTTACTGTGAATTTTTTTTTACAGTAAAGGTACCGTACATCCATTTAAATTATTTTATGTATTAATTGTAAACTACAAAACAATTAAACAGAGCATAAGATAAAAAAAGTAAAACATACAGTTGTTTACTATTTACAGTACTATAATGGCTATATTGTGATTTTTTTACAGTAATTCTTTGACTACTGTGATTTCAACTGTATTCCTTAGACTACTGTGATTTTGTCATGTAAACTTTACTGCATTCTACTGTAAAAATCATATACAGTAGTGTTACTGTGAAATCTAAAGGAAATACCCGGAGATTTCACAGCCATTATTTACAGTGTAATTAGGGGATTAAACGGTTTTGGTGCTAGAATATACAGAATATTCAGGAGATTGTTACTAAGGCAGGTATGATTTTTACTATTGTCACATTCACAGACTGTAAAAGTAGTGGACGTAGCATCTGTGGGGTCACCCATTGGCTAGTGTCCATTATCCAATCCACTTCACACACAATAAAAGCAATAATAAGGCATTTTTGCCTAGACTAGACATCAAAACAAAAGCCCGACACTATACATAGCAGATGGTGACGTCATCTCGGAGCAGACGGGCAAAGAGAGCTCTCCTCCTCCATCTCACTGACTCCCTCTTAAATGGGCACTGTAGCCTAATAGTAATGTTAAATTCTGAAAAGGTCTAGTCAAAGACAAATCTTCATGATGGTGGACAATGAACTTGTGTTGTATTAGATATTCTTTTAGACACAGACTTTCTGATTCAGTTCACATGTTACAGAGTACCGAGGAACTGCCCACGAACATACAACATGGCGGTTTATGATCCTGATGGTGACAAAGTCAGATGCAGGGTACCAACAAACCCAAATACAAATGAGTGTGGGCTGTGTGGTCTGACTGCAGGTTTCTCTTTCGATCAGGTAGGAGCTTGGCCGGATCTATCTGTCCGTACCGTCCGTCCGTCCGTCCGTCCGTCTATCTATCTATCTATCATATCGATCTACTATCTCTCTATCTATCTATCTATCTCTCTATCTATCTATCTATCTATCTATCTTTTCCACCTCTATCGATCTATCTATCCTATCTATTCTACTATCTGTCTATCTATCTATCTATATAGCTATCTGTCTATCTATCTATCATCTATCTATCTATCTATCTATCTTCCAGCCTCTTATCTATTTATCTATCTATCTATCTTATCTATCTATCTTCACTATCTATCTATCTATCTATCTTCCTATCTTCTATCTACTACTATCTATCTGTCTATCTCTTCTATCTTCTATCTATCTATCTATCTATCTATCTAGCTATCTATCTGTCCAGCCATCTATCTATCTATCTATCTCATCTCATCTATCTATCTATCTACTATCATCTATCTATCTATCTATCTATCTATCTATCTGTCTCGTCGGTCTGTTGGATGTCATGATTCCTCAATGAGCCATTCTTTCACTTCTGAAATGACATGATTATAGGTTATAGTTTTGGTGTATAATGTAGCATTTCAAAATTAGGTCATCGATTAAAAAATATATACACTACGGTCAAAGGTTGGGGTCACTTCGGAATTTCCATTGCACTCCATTATAGACAGAATACCAGTTGAGATCATTTGCATTGTTTTTTTAACCAGCGCAGCAGTTTTCATATTACATTATTGTCTTATATATTGCAAAAGGGTTCTCCAATGTTTTCTTCAGTTAGTTTTTTTTTAAATGATATCAGATTAGGGAACAGAATGACCTTTGGAACATTGGATGAATGGTTGCTGATATGGCATGTAATATTGCATTAAAGTACCCCCCCCACTCGAATCCAGCTGTATTCTGTCTAACTCGAGTGAATGAAAGTTGTAAGTGGCCCCATACTTTTGACCGGTAGTGTATATATATTTATTCCCTTTGGGCATTTCTCCCTTTCTGTTTCTGTGTCTACATTGAAAACCTATGTATTGTTATATTGGCTACACTAAGTTCAAGCATCAAGGGACTCAAGCACAACCCGGATCAGTTTAGTGAGTGACTTAGAATAACCTGAATCCTTAAACGGAATTGCATCTGAATTAGTTGAAAGCTACCTGCGTCTGACATACGCTAATGGATGCTTTTTGCACCAAAGGCACATGATCAAGCATCAGTTTTTTAAATGCCCTGGGAGTGAGACTGTGTTGTTGTAAAGTATATTGTGTATGAAAGTATCTCTTCTTTTTGACAGAACTCCTGCACCCTGAAGTACATAAACAGTAATCAATATGGAACCCATCCCATTGAGCTCGTGGTGGAGGACTTTCCCAATAAACTCATTACGCTGTCCTACTCTGATGGATCCTACACAACAAAGAACCCTCTTCCAGTGTTGAGGCGTAGACGACAAGCGCCCTACACAACAACAGGCTACCCAACAACAAGCCGCTCCAACAACTGCAGCACCAATTATGGTAGCAGTAAGAACGGCCGCTCCAACAACAGCAGCACCACAACCAGCAGCCCACCAACAACCGCAAACCACACAGCAGCCAAACAACCGCCCTATCAAACAACGGCCGCTCCAACAACAGCCACTCCAACAACAGCCGCTCCAACAACAGCCGCTCCAACAACAGCCTATCAAACGACGGCCGCTCCAACAACAGCCGCTCCAACAACAGCCTATCAAACAACGGCCGCTCCAACAACAGCCGCTCCAACAACCGCCGCTCCAACAACAGCCGCTCCAACAACAGCCTATCAAACGACGGCCGCTCCAACAACAGCCGCTCCAACAACAGCCTATCAAACAACGGCCGCTCCAACAACAGCCGCTCCAACAACGCCTATCAAACACGGCCGCTCCCAACACGCTCAACACAGCCTTCAACGACGCCGCTCCAACACAGCCGCCTCCAACAACAAGCCTATCAAACGACGCCGCTCCAACAACAGCCTCTCCAACAACAGCCTATCCACGACGGCCGCTCCAACAACAGCCGCTCCAACAACAGCCTATCAAAAAACGACGCCCCTCCAACACCAGCCGCTCCAACAACAGCCTATCAAACAACGGCCGCTCCAACAACAGCCGCTCCAACAACAGCCTATCAAACGACGCCGAAAGACCACAACGGCCGCTCCAACAACACGCCGCTCCAACAACAGCCTATCAAACGACGGCCGCTCCAACAACGGCCGCTCCAACAACAGCCGCTCCAACAACAGCCTATCAAACGACGGCCGCTCCAACAACAGCCGCTCCAACAACAGCCTATCAACCAACGGCCGCTCCAACAACAGCCTATCAAACAACAGCCGCTCCAACAACAGCCTATCAAACGACGGCCGCTCCAACAACGGCCGCTCAAACAACGGCCGCTCCAACAACGGCCGCAACAAAAACAGCCGCTCAAACAACAACCGCTTCAACAACAGCCGCTCAAACAACAACCGCAGTGATTTACCGAGCAACAATTGCTCCTTTGAGCAAGATTCCTCTGCAGTTTACTGTTTATGGTATGGTTATGTTCTACACATTTAAAAAAACAGGGTTGGAGCCAGACATTTTTAACAGCACAACAAACCCATCTAGGGGGTCCTGGGGCATGCACCATAAGGCAGCAGCTATATGTGATACTTTTAAAGCCATTTCATTTTAGAATACCTAAACACCTGCACATTTGGGAAAAACACAATAGTTTTGTAGACCTGACATCCTGATTTGTGTCTAATAGCTCTTTGACTGTCTTTGTCATTCTTAACACAGAACTCAACCAATGTTAAGGCTGATTAAGTTTCACTCTCGTCACCTAAAAAGAGGCAGAAATTGTGTGATACTGTTTTTGAGTTACATAACGTAACGGCATAAACAGCATTGCTAATCTTGAGAGTTCAGGATTTAAGGCTATAATTCCCCAGTAGATCTTTTTCTTCATTGATTTACTGATCCAGTCAAAGAAAATGAAGGGAAATATCACAAAGTTATTTAATACATAAAATATTCAGGGCTTTTGAGAATCCCTCCTCCACCCGCTCCACCCCTGTTAAAATTGAATATTAACATTTAATCAATTTGTTTTAAAAGTTTCCTTCCTCCTGATTTTCAGTGGACTATCACAATGCCCCTTCATGCCTTGATGGGGATTACTTTCCCGTTTTCTCATCACCAACTCCGCGTAATGGAGTGAATCTTCCTGCGTATGTCAACCGCACCCTCGAAATCAAAGTCAAATCCGAAGCACAATACACCACGTAAGGAATAGTAAAATCATTGTATAGTTTTGCAGTGCAATGTGCACCATTATTACACTTTTGACAACGTTTTTAAATCTCATTTGGAAGAATGTTACCCATCTCTAAGTTATGAAAGCATTGTTTCTCCTGTAGGATTCATGACTTGATTGTCACTGGACCACAGGGCATTTGGAAGCAGAGAATCTCCACAGAAGAATTTATCATAAAGTGGACACCGACTACAAATGATTTGAATGATCATTTTCCCATTTGCTTCGTTTCAGAAGCAAGAGACATGTGAGTTTTTAAACCTAGTACTCTTTATTTTTTGTATATATTTTTGCATCATCTAATTGCATCATCAATTCCGTGGCACAACAATTCTTATCATTAAACTATCCATTGTCTCCAATGTTATCTTCCAGATATTACCAAGTCTTTCAATCAGAGCCACGCTGTGTAATCGTGGATGTGGGGTCCGATGGTTGGTTGACTTTATTTTAGGGATATAGTTTAAATTCTTTTAATAAATGGGTTGCGTATGTTCGTCACAGAGCAGATATGATTTAAAGTTCAACGTTATTCACCAACACAAACAAATGTTGACCCTTTTTTCAGAGACCACTGTGACATGCAATGAAACAACGATAACGGTGGAAGTGGAGAAGACCTCCCTCATAAAACGCAACGAGGGCAAATTGCATCTGAAAGACTTTAACAATGCTGCCTGTGACCTGAACACACGCTCCAACACAACCCACCTGGTGGCTGTCATGTCGCTGAACACATGTGGAACCACCGTAGAGGTAAAGGACGCAAAACTGTACAACATCTGAGTACCACATCTGGGTTTTATCCGGCGATTATTTCAATCAAAGAACTCAACAGTGTGGTTCCACAAGTGGAAATCCCATTCCCCTGTAGAAGTCCGTAGTACACTACCCACAGTCCGAAGCGTGATAGCAACGTCTCTGTTTTGGTAACTCCCTGTTACTATGGAAATGTTAACCGAATCCACAAACCGACTGTCGATTTGCTACCGTTGAATTCTATGGTTGTTAATGCACACAGTCTTGTACTTTTGCCTTTTTTCTATTTTCAATGTTTTATAGTTACACATCTTATAGTTGGTTGGCTTGGTTCCAGGCTTAAAACTATTTGGTTTAGTACTACTTGTTTTTTTGTTTTTTGGCTACTCAGGTTTTTTGCGATTTAGCTCCGATAGCTAAATTGTCTTTGTTGGAGAGTGATGTAAAGTCAGCATGCTTGGTAGCTAGACTTATGACTTGTTATGAATGGATCGCCAGAATTGGCCAAAATAGACTGTGGATTATTGAAACCAACACCACAGTAGCAGACGTGCTACTAGCTGAAGCTAACTGCTAGCCAAGATGTAAATGGACCATTTTGGTCATCTGGTGCCCAAACTCTACTTAAACAACTTTTTGGTTGTAAAAATAGATTTGTAATGCATTTTATTATTGATATCAGTCTCCAAACTCACTAGTAATGGCTTCATTCATCAACACATTTGAAGATTTAATATTTTTTAAATGTATTCTTTCATCTAATAAGACTGTCTGACTTTTACATGTCACTATTTAAGTATTGACTTGTAGTAGTAACAACTATTCCTATCGATTCCTCTCCTTATTAAATTCTCTTTCATTTTCAGGAGGATGAAAACAACATCATCTTCAAAAACATGATCACATCCGGTGACCCAGCCAAAGTCATTTCCAGACAAAATGACGTTGAGATCGTCTTCTCCTGCGCCTATCCAAAGCGAGCCAACCTGACGCTGGGTTTCACGCACAAGAACCCGTACATCTTCACGGAGAAGGGCTTCGGGGCTTTCACGTTCCAGTTTGAATTCTTCCAGAGCCAGCGGTTCAGGAAACAAATTGAAAGCAGCACTTACCCAGTGGAGGTGTACCTCAAACAGATGATCTTCATGCAGATCGAGGCGACCTCTTCCATCCCCAACGTAGAGCTGTTCGTGGAGTCCTGCAAGGCGACTCCATATGACAACCCAAACTCTCGCATCAGCTACACCATCATCGAAAACGGGTAGGCGGACGCAATAAAAAGGCCTTTGTTTGGTACCACAAATGTTCCTTTTTTCCAGTTATTAAACATTGTCTCTGCCTCATGCCACAGGTGTGTTAAAGACAACACGGTGAAAATCTACAACGGCTCCAAATCTCAATTCAGATTTGCAATGGAGGCTTTTGAGTTCATCGGTGCTCATGAAGAGGTAAGGTTACTTTAAATTTTTTTTATAATAGCATGATTATTGAAAAAAAAAACTTCAAAACCACAGCATACTTTTACATTTTTTTTACCCCTCTGGCTTTTTAACAAATACAATTCATCTTTTTTACATGGCATCTCTTTGGTGTGAATGCAAAATAAATATCAGACTTAAGCAGTTCAACCAGAAACACTCTCGTCATAGATTTAACCATTTATTGCATTAATTGGAAATGCAGTTATGCTTAGTGCTCTTGATAAGGATCCCTGGACCAGCTAGCAGAATACTAAGCTGAGACAGAAAGCACCATGCAGAAACCACCCTGGGTACAAAAAGAAAAAAAAGAGTGAGCCAACAGAAAGACATTGAAAACCATTTTAAACTTTGCTTCATGATAGGACTTTGAACAGTTACAGTTGGGACAGAACAGTTGGGACTGCCTTGATGGGAGAATGACTGTGATTGGTGTGTGTATGATAGGAATGATAGGAGATCCAGGGTACAAGCAGCTGAAATGGGTTTTCTCAGGAGGGGGGCTGGCGTCTCCCTTAGAGATAGGGTGAGAAGCCCTTATCAGGGGAGCTCGGAGTAGAGCCGCTGCTCCTTTGAATGGAGCCAGTTGAGGTGGTTCGGGCATCT
>NW_022605574.1:742388-742525 GCF_008692095.1 Etheostoma spectabile
CCTCCTGGGGGGGTCCCTAGGGAGGTGGTTCAGGCACATCCAGCTGGGAGGAGGCCTCGGGGAAGACCCAGGACTGGGTGGAGGGATTGTATCTCCAACCTGGCCTGGGAGCGCCTCGGGATCCCCCAATCGGAGCT
>NW_022605574.1:742535-745291 GCF_008692095.1 Etheostoma spectabile
GCTCGGTAAAGGGAAGTTTGGGGTCCCTTTCTGGAACTGCTGCCCCTCAACCCGATACCGGATAAGCGGATGAAGATGGATGGATGGATGATAGAAATGATAATTTAATGAGAGGGCGAATGACTTACGTGTACTTCATAAACTAACGCCAAGCTTAATTTAATGACTTGTACAATTGTCTTCATTTCATACTTTGTTTAAAAAGTACAAATAACTTTGTACGCCCTTACCTCCGTGTGTCTGCAGGTGTACATCACTTGCTCGGTCCTCCTGTGTGAGACCGGCGTTCTCGGGAGCAGGTGCTCTCAGGGATGCATCAACTCCTACTCAGGGAACACTCGAGTCAAAAGGGAAGCTGTGGCCCAATCGTCCCGCCACACCATTTCCCAGGGACCTTTGCACCTGGCTAAAATATCTGACAGCCCAGGTGAGTGTGCACATGCACCAGCATATACTAGCAAAGTACCAGATACACTGAGGTCACGTATGCAAATTCACCATCAGGGAGATGATGCTGATTAATCCAAACACTCAAATCTTATATTTAGTTTTAATGTGTTTTATGATTGGACACAGCTATTCCCAAATGCCCTGACCTATAAATATACATATATGATGTTACTGATCTAAATTTTGGTCTGTTTTTTTTCCATTTCAGCATCTGGCCCGAGCCTGAACATGGGCCTGAACGTGATCTTTATCGTTGGCTGCCTCCTGGCATGCGGAGTGGTGATCTACAGATCGAGGAGGTCCAAAGCTAAATACCAACCGCTGCCAACCTCTGAGACAGACTGAAGACAGAGACGCCATTTTGATCCAGTCTGATAATGAGAAAGATCTCAGCTACGGTGTAATGTTTTTTTTTTTTCACTGCTATAGTCAATGTTTTTTGTATCTTTTTTAGGTTAGTAGTAGTGTACGTTTACATGCAAGACAGCATGCAAACAGAATATATCTTCTTCTTTTTTTTAACTTGTGGAGAGTAGTTCCACCTGCTGTGAAGCAT
This sequence comes from Etheostoma spectabile, assembly GCF_008692095.1. Taxonomy (NCBI): domain Eukaryota; kingdom Metazoa; phylum Chordata; class Actinopteri; order Perciformes; family Percidae; genus Etheostoma; species Etheostoma spectabile. The sequence goes on from NW_022605574.1 coordinate 743,542, forward strand.
CTAACCTGCCAGATACTGTAATTAACAAAAGAAGATGAATTACTTATCCCCAAATTCATTGAGATGATTTGATCCATGTCCGGCCTTGTTCCTTTTCCAACAACACGTTGACATTTCAAGCCTTTCGACCATCAAAAAATGGTTGGATTAGACCCATTATACTGGTGGTTTGAATCATTGTCACACAGTCCAACATGTTAAAAGCTGCAGTGTGTACTTGGGTTTAGTCAGCACATCAGCTGCTTGGAAATTTAGAAAAATGGGCAATTAATATCTAAAGACTTTTTACACACTTTTAAGGGTTTTAGGGAAACATTTTAGTCACTTGATATATATCAACTTGCTGATAAAGCATGATTCAAATGTCTGTCTAAATAATGAAATAATGCCTGCCTTGACTTTTACACATACAGACACTGGCATTTTGTACCTCCATGTTGTGAAACACACATTTAGGTGGCTACTAATAAACAATAAAAGAAATAATGGGTAAAATAATGTTTGTTTGGTTTTGTTTTGTCTACAGTAACGTCGTAATTAGGGATGAGCGAGTACAGCATTATCTGTATCTGTATCTGTATCTGTTTATCACATGAATTATCTGTATCTGTATCCGTATCCGTACTCGGACTGGGCGGGGCCTAACACAGAAGTGGTCAGATTTAACCCGGAAGTGGGACTGGTTGTCTTAAATTGGGCGGGGCTTTAACCGGTGTGTTATTTTATCATGAAGTCTGCCGAGATGGCGCCAGTGTGTTTGGCTGGCCGTCTGTCACTCTCTTTGCTTTTCTTAGTTTTGATTTTTGAGTTTGGTATTTCTGAGATCAAGTCAACGTTGGTGTATGATCGCCAAACACTTTTGAATCTAAGGTTCCACGTCAAAGATGTGTTTACCTTTGACAATGGAGGAGAAAAAATATGGCACCCGTTTCTCTCTGAAATCCCAATTGATCTGAGCCGAGTCCCGGTGCCTGCTTCCAGGAGAAGACGTCGCCGCCGTGGTACCCGAAGCGGACGGCTGGTAAAGCTGAAGATCCGCCTTAAGAATTCGGATACTTCCCGGCCAGTGTGTGGATTATTTCCCAGCATGTTTATACCACTACGTCTGTTGGATCCGATGGATGCCTGCCTGGTTCCTATCAGCGTGGATGCGGTGGTCCAGCCCCACCTTTGCCCTTCCAGGCTCAATTGTCGTGGGGTGAATCCCGGAAATCTTCGCCCATTGTGCCGTGCTCCCCCATCGGCTAGAGCCCCCGTTCCTGCTCCGGCCAGGGTTGGCTTGGTTAACGCTCGATCGCTGGCCAATAAATCCTTTATTCTTAAGGATTTTTTTTGCTCCCATGATCTGGACTTTCTCTGTATCACAGAGACGTGGCTGAATGTGGGTGAGTCGGGCGCCCTGTTGGAACTTTTACCAGCGGATTGCTGCTTTTTTAATACACCACGAACGTCAGGTCGCGGAGGAGGAACGGCAGCGGTTTATAAAAAACATTTTTTTAAATGTAAACAGCACGTTCAGCAATCCTCTTTTACTTCCTTTGAGCTAACTTCTTTTGAGGTGGGTCGTTCTGATCCGGTACTATGTGCCGTCATTTACCGCCCGCCCAAATACAATAAGGATTTTATTTCTGATTTCTCTGAATTCATGGCCGATATTTTGACCAATTATATTATATTATATTATAATTAGAACGTGTTCTTATCGTTGGTGATTTTAATATACATGTATGCTGTCCTGGTAAACCGTTGG
>NW_022605574.1:745301-746237 GCF_008692095.1 Etheostoma spectabile
TTTATCACTGATTGATGCTTTTAATCCGACACAGTCCCTATGTACAATTACACATGAAAAAGGGCACACTTTAGATCTAGTTCTGTCTTACGGTTTGCCTGTGTTAAACCTAGAGACACATGACGCTGTATTTTCTGATCATATGCCTGTGACATTTGAGACTGTTTTTGCCCGTGCTGTGATCAAAACTCCGGTGCCTGCACGAAGCTATCGGATTATTAACCCCTCCACTGCCACGCAATTCTCCATGGCTTTTGACCAGCTCTGTCCTCCTAATATGTCTGATGACCAGGAGCTCAGTACCTGGTTCCAGTCTTCCTGTAAAGCTGTCCTGGACTCGGTGGCGGCCATTAAAGGTTAGGCAAACCAGAACTAAACCTGAACTGTGGCTTAATGCCGGGAGTCGAGCTGTCAGACAGGAATGTCGCAGAGCTGAGTTACAGTTTTTCTCCATTGGTTTGGCTCATTTCTTGAAACAGAAATTACATTCTCAAACTCAAGATCATTTGGCAAACACTTCTTACAGTTTAGACAAACACTATAGCTCACGGCAAAAGCTCATATCTCTCCCAAACAGTTCACTCATGCTTCAAAACTAATTCATTTCTCATATAATCAGTGCCCCCAAAATGGCAAGATCTTCTCAATTGCTTCGCTCATTTCTCCAAACAGAGGGACGTTCTCCCACTCTTGGTGCTTTTGCCAAAATACGTGGATGGTTCGGCACACACCGTGTTTCACCTGCAAAAGCTCAACCTCTCCCAAAACAGTTCACTCATGTGTCAAACTAAATTTCCTTCTCATTTAACCATCAGTGCACCCACCACTGCTTTGTCCCTTTAGCATTATGTAAGCACTGCAAGTCAGCATGTTTAGATATTTTGTCACTATGGCCGAGGACATGGAAATAACCCTCATATCCACCTTTCAGTCTTA
>NW_022605574.1:746247-747572 GCF_008692095.1 Etheostoma spectabile
TCATTAACAATGGTGACAACCCGACTTAGCTTAGAATTGTAAGGTTCTACCTCCGTTTAGGGTACTTCTGAGATATTGAGCATCAAAGTTTTTACATCCCAGCTCACAAAACCGTCATGTAGTATAATCTTCTATTATAGCCTTACACTGTCGCGGCGGAGTGGTGAGGATCCTGCACAACTCCCGCGTCATGTCTGACAGAACATTCAGGTTCAAGTGCTGCGTTGGCGAACGCCCATTGTGTGCTCCACGGTCATGGGGTGGGGCGCCACAGGGGGCAGGGTAGGTCCCTGCGGATTGCGGTGTTTGTTCAGGGGTGAGCTCTTTCTTTTTAAGGGTCTATGCTGCCAAAACACTAGGGAGGGCGGGCCAGGAGTAGCAGTACATCTGCCTAATGTATGGACCTCTGACAACACATGACACCGGTCAATTACACCTCTTGACTGTCTGGAGGTATATTAAGGCATGGATGGCCCTTACTTTTAAATTTTAATGAAAAGAAACAGAGGTGATAAGGTTTGGCCCTGGTGCTATTAGGAGATCCCCCCTAGCTGAGCTGGGCCCTCTAGCCCAATATCTTAAACAACAGTATTAATCTTGGTTTTAGACGGACAGTGATTTTAAACGGCACAGCCAAATCAATCCACAGTCAAATTATAGTTTTTTTCATTGAGGAAGTGGTAAAGGTGAAACCTTTCCTTTCCAGGGCAGTTAGAAACCTAACCATGCCTATCATTTCTTTAAGGCTGGATTACTGTATATTCCCCTTTTGTTCTTGGACTCAGTAAATCCCTACTTGCACGTCGCAGCGAGTCCAGAATGCGCTGCACGGTTTTGACTGGAACCCGGAAGAGAGAACATACACTCTCCCCTCCTGGCTTCACTTCACTGGCTGCCTGTGCATTTTAGAGTCCATTTTAAAATCCTCTTGATTACTTTTAAAGCTTTAAACGGTCTTGCCCCGTCTTATTTAACTCAGCTACTCAACCGTACACTCCTCCCGTCACCTGCCCGGTCGGCTGACCATTGCTCCTGGTCGTCCCGGATCCAAGCGGAAGCTTAGAGGGGACAGGGCCTTTTCTGTTGTGCTCCTAAGTTATGGAACGCCTACTTTGACCATGTCGTCACTTCCTCAATACCGATTTTTAAAACTCTTTCTTAAAACTCATTTCTACACTTTGGCTTTCAACCCAAACTGAGACTTGATCTTATCTGTTTTTTATATAGTGTTATTGGGTAGATCTTCACCCCCAGTTTATTATTTTTATGAATTGTGACTGTTATTTTTATCTGTGTTTGCTGCCTTCATGTACAGCAGCTTTGCT
>NW_022605574.1:750889-751870 GCF_008692095.1 Etheostoma spectabile
ATCTATACATGTAATCTTTTTTTTTTTACAAAAATAACACCACACAGGCATTACTGTAATAACACCTAATGGATCAGATTGTGTCAAAAACTCAATGTCGACCAAAAGTGGAGATATAACCTTATAATTCTAAGCTCACGAATGGTTACTGTACTGTTTTTTTGTGCTTACACATACAATGTTGTTAAAACTGAAAAAAGAAATAGGATTTCACAAAATATATACTGTAATACAGAATTTTATATCATTCACACACTACTGTAAAGTACTTCATAATCACAGAGTATAAAAGAAAAATGATACAGCATAACACTGTAATATAAAAACACAAAAATTAGCACATTACTTATACAGCCACAGCCTAGTCCTCTGCTCTCTGCCTCGTACCTATTCCACCACCACGCACCTTCCTCCCCTCTTCCTCCTCCTCCTCTCTCTCCTCCTCCTACCGAGCAGGCAGTTTGCTCTGTTCATTACTGGCCAGTGCCTCCATGTTCAGAAATTGGCTGGTTTTCCATTGTCAAGATCTTTCAACAGTCAGATGGGACAGCACTGCGTCGTAACTAAACATACTGTTTGATTGGTCATTGAGATGTGTGAAACTCCTCCTTCGTTAGTAAAGTTCTATTTCACCTGACTGTCAATTGGTGAAAAAAATTATCAATGTTCCAAGGGATTCATATGTGGTATTCATGGTTATTATTCTGACTTTTGAAATTGAACAGACTATTGTGCATGTAATGGCTTATACAATGAAATGATTGTGACAAGTTTTGGAGTGAACAACCATTACCGAGAATCAACAATCAGTTTAGATCCGCAGTTATTCATATTCACTGGAAATTTTTTTACTCTTTTCTCCCCACTTTGTTCAGCTACTGCTGATGTGAAAGCACTTTATAAATAAAGTGATGATGATGATGATGATGATGATTTCAAGCATGCAATTGACATGGGTTGATCAGAAATTGTTACATTTAT
>NW_022605574.1:751880-775119 GCF_008692095.1 Etheostoma spectabile
AAAACTATTTACATGACAGCATCAGCATTGAGCTTCAGATCAATGATGTTGTCATGGTAACAACCAAACTATATACAGAACAAGTTTTGCAACAATGAATACAACACATGCGATTGCAATTATGAAGTAAAATGTACTGAACAAGAGTTTTCATACTCAATAATGTAACTTTCTTTTTTTTAACTTTTAAGTTTTTTATGATCAGTGTGATTTTTTTTTGTTTTTGTTTCTTTTTTTATTATTTTTTATTTCCACACCAGGTATGTGTGAGCCCACCAGCTGCAATACTTATGCTCTACCCAAAGTGGGTAGTGTAGTTCTACTCAGGGCCTGAATTGGTCCAAAACAGGTGTCATTACTGATTCAGCAGTTCCATGACATGCTCAATGCATGTGTCTTGGATATATTTATATGTATATCTTGTACAGGTGACACAAATAGTCTGTTATATACAGTATATATTATTCATGAATTCACTTGTTCAATGATTCAATCTGAGGATCCTGATTCGACGGCCGATCTCACAGTCAAAAAGAATCAGGCTCTATGAGGATGCTGAATGTCTGTTACATAGAACAACTTGGGTTTTTCCCCAATAAACTGTGATATGTAGCCAATTTTGGTATGAATATTTTTCAATTCATTTTTATTTGTAGTATCAAATCATGAATATAGACGCAGGCGGCGATTCGCGGGTTCAAACATATTTTCTTAACAGCGACGTCAAAGTAATTTCACACATGCTGTCCATCATCGTTATAAAACACATCCTGCAAGCTTCGTATTGATTGGACAAACAGTAAGGGTTGTTTAAAATGCCTACAACTGATATTTATTTTCAAGTATTATTTTCTTTAAATTTAGAAAAAAAATTCTGATGTGCTTATTAGTACATTTGCATACCTTTTATTTAAAGAGTAAAATTAAAACCAGGAACTTCATTACATTCAGTACATTCAGTACATTCTGGCCAAACTGCTGTCTGCTACACACCAGTTTTTAAAAAGTCAGGCTATTCACCGACCAATCAGAGGCCCTCAGGTGTTACATCCACATGTGTAGCTCATTAGCATTCAGGTTTCTTCAATCAGTTGATTAGAGTGGCCTTTGACTCTCAGGTAGACTTATAAAAGCTGGTGTGTAGCAGACAGCACCACGTCGTGCCAGTTAGGCCAGGATATACAAGAAGTGGTTCATTTAGCTGGTGTTGGTTAGCAGTGTAGTTGCTAGCAGCTAGGCTGCTTTAGACAACTGCCAACATCAGTGGCTATGGCTTTTGGGTGCTACCTCAGGTAAGTTGCAGGATCACGGCAATTACAAGCTGTTGGTTGCCATTAGTGCACCTTATGGTTTCAATTTGTTTTGAATAAATTAATTGTCTCAACAGTGTTACCTTGCTCTGTCTGTGTGGACAACTGCAAAATGTATATTCCCAATGGTAAGAACTAAAATGTCTGCTTAAACACATGCCTGTTAGTCCTTAGTGCATATATCCGTTTGAACCAATTTGTTCATGCAGGAGTTCATATGGAGTGTCGTGATCGTTACTTCATGATAGCTGTTGATCTCTCCTACTCTGGGAATGAACCTTCCTTTGAGGCGGTTGGTAAGTCCTGCACAGCATTACAAGCTAGGGGTCAGAAACCATGTGGGATCACACCCACTGAGGTACAATAGATATTTAACCTTATTTTGTAAGGACTGACCTGGTAGGTTTATTTTACTTTTAGTAAATCTGACAATTAAACTGAAGTATTTCACTGAACAGTGAAAACTTTGAGCAGACAAAACTGGGATTTGTCTTTCAGATGAGACGGGTGTGTACCCCATCACTAAGGAGTATGCAGCAAAGTGTGGCTACAGTGTCAGTGTTGTCCCTGCATTGGAACATCTGGAGCTCAGAGCCTCTTACTTCAGCTGCAACACTGACAACAAGGTCCGTACGAAACAGTTTGGTTTATGTATAATGTGTAGCCTGTTTTCCAGGACCCATTTTTTCATAAGTCTTTTTTTTTTTTTTTGACTGGGTATTTCAGGAGGATGAAGTATTCACATCAACTTCAACCTGATTGTGACACACAAAGGAAGGGAAGCACTTCGCTTTACACAAAATATGTTCTCCCCTCTTCCCTGGTCTCCCAGAGAGGTCACCTGTGAGGTCAACTACATGGAAGTAAGCTTGGTTGCATATTAGGTAAAATGTGCAACTTCAATTTGACAACTAATCCTGGTTCTTGTAGGTGTCTGTGAGTAGTGACATGGCCTGTCCAACTGAGACAAAGGATATGCTGGAATGCCCTTTTCAAAAGGGTATGTTTGAAATGTCTTATGGGAAATTTTGTCTTTTGCAGTGGGAAAACGTCCATCAATTTAGTATATACAATTAAATGGCGGTTAAACTGTTTTATTCAGGCCTATTCCTCAGCCGCTTCAGATTGGCAGGTGATGTTTCAGACGGCGCAGGGGGGTGTTGCCCATTAGCCTCAAACCGGCTAAGATGAGTGGATATACATTTGACTGACAGATGGAAGGCTTGTATTTCGTACTCCGTATGGACAACCTGAATCATACACCACTGGGTAAAACAGTGATGCAGAGTTTAGTGCATCTAGTCGGTCTTTTGAAATTCAGAATGTTTTGTACAGTAAAGCAAGTACAAGGAATTATCATTCATTGCCCCCCAGGGAATGGTGTTCCAGTAGAGGTGGTCCATGCAACACTATTGTCCCGACTAGGCTGGGTGTTAGGCTGTGGTTGACCTGGTGGCTGCTTGCTCAATGGGTCAGTATTACCATCTCTATGCTGTGGCTTTTTTCCCTTGATATACAGCAAATAAAACTAATACTGGTGTAATCTTTCTCAGATAAAGGATCATATGACAACAGTAGCTAATCATGGGAGACTTCTGAGGTGCTGCATCCATGGGTGTCTGGTCTAAACCATGCAGGTCAACATTGGCATCAATGGGGCACTTGTGGAGCAGCCAGTTTGCAGAGAAGGAGGCTACATTGTGAAGCAGCACAACTCCACAGTTGAGATCAGCATCCCCTATAAGGCTGAAGGAGGATACAGGAAGGTCAGGAGGCAGGGATTGTTTTTCATGAAACATCTTTTTAAAATGTGACTTTTGATCAGTTGCATATTTAAATTTCCTGAGACCTTGTTTTGTTTCCAGAGCATGTGTCTGGGAACCTATACGAGTTCTTCATCTTTCATCTCACTGGAGCAAATTCAGTGGATGAGGGTCATGGTGACACCAGACTTCGCATTCACAGGACACTGGCCACTCCCCTGCTGCCATGCCATATTTTCCATGAAAACAGTAAGTCTAACCAGGCACTTGTAGGATGGATGAAGCTTCATGAACCAGTGTCCTTAAGATCCGAGATCACTAGATGTGCCCTTAAGAGAAATGCTAAGGCACTGCAATTCAGTATATTCTCAACCAATTGAACAGATGCCATCAGTAGGCTCAGAAAATAAAGACTAGTTTACAAAGCTTCATTAAGCCATCACAAGGCACTTGCCAAGTTGAAAAACCAGACTCGAATGGCTTTCGTTTCAGGAACAGTTCCTGAGGGCGCGCTCATTCACGGTCTACCTCGGGAGTTCCCGGAAGGAGACTTGAGTTTGGTGTTCAGGTTACTTTGAATGGCCAAGACTTTACAGTTCCCTTCACAAATGCCAGCAGCCACAACATCACAGAAGTGTTTATTCCCAACAACACTCATGGCTACGTTCTGAAGGTGCTTTGATGACCCTGTTGTCCAGCAGGTAAAGGGTCTTTGCATTTGTCTGGTGTATTGCTGGTTTCAATGGAAACTTCACCCTGCTTGAATCAACATTTTGTGTCCTTTAGTTAATCAAAGATGCAACAGTTCAGTACAGGCTTGACATCAAACACACCCTGACTGTTCTGCCTGAAAATGAGCCTTTTTACCATCTAGCACTCGTGATGGCGGTAACCAATGCCTGTAAGTCACTTAATTTTAGACCTGGTCATCCTTGTAGGTATGAAGCAGAGTAACTCCTTGTGTTGTCTTCACAGTTCATGGCCTTTGATGGTCTGTCTGGTTCTGGCATCAGCTTCAAACTGGACCACCGGCCTATTCTCTCCGTGGGAGATCATATAGGCTCAGAGCTGCTGACATCAGAGCTGGCAGCAAAGTACGGCTACATCCTGAGCAACAATAGCCAGAGACTGCTGCTCGAGGTGCCACTCTTCACTCATGGCTACAAGTACAAGGTGAGATGACACTAGAGCATCAACACTTGTGTTAATGGGACGTTTATACATGGACATCAGTCAATACGCTGCATGTGTTTGTAGAACATACTTTAAAGGACTTCGTTGGCACTTTTGAGCTCCTCGTGCGGAATGGGGAAACGGAGGGCCAAATTTCAACTGTCAAGACTTGCCCGTTCTCTGCTAATGAACTCATTGGTAAGGAGATTTTATTAAACTAAGATCCCCATATGGTTGACACAAGTCGTAAAAATCTGTTCTCTGCAGTGTGTTCAGCTGATGGCAGGATAACTTGGTGGCTGACTTGTCTCTGGCCATCACGAGTGAAGGAGTTCTGCTAGAATCAACCTGTTGGACAAAAACTGTAGACCAAGAGATGGACGGCACCAGGGCTCTCTTCTCTTTTCAATCAATGGCTGGGATCCACAGTCAAGTACTGCTGCTTACTAATGTAACTAAACTCATTCACAATTTATTATATGGTGATATAAAGCACCCAAATGTTGTGCTTGGTTTCTCCAGCTTGCAAGGAGTCTGTGACTTACAAAAACGAATTTTCTTCAGCAAGGAGTTGAATGCCACCAACTGTCTCCAGCAATGATTTTGACAGGTAGAGTTTCAACCCAACTATTTTGGCTAATGACACTCCTCAACTTAATGCAAACAACCCTATGTTCTTGTCTTGCAGGGTGACAATCCAGTGTACATATGCTCTGGCTGGACTACTCTCAGTATACAGGTTTCAGTCTGACACGGCTGGTGTTGGCCGTATTGTGCATTCTGCACACTCCACTGAAGGTTGGTGGTTTACCTGTGAACTAAAACGCACCTTAATATATATCACATGCCAACATCTGTCTGGTCTCTCTTAGGTCTACTGGGTCCCACCATCAGCCCACTACAGTGCCTCAAACTTCATCCACTCAAACAAATGTTTCAGCGAACCTGCTCGGTATATTGTAGCCAGCTTTCCAAACAATGTCTCATCACCACCTCTAGCATTCCAGGCACCATCACTAGCAACAGTCTAGCGTTCCAAGCACGTTGGTATTCCAGGCACTGTCGCTAGCATCTCTAGCACCCCTCTAGCATTCCAGGCACTGTTGCTAGCGTCCCAGGCAATGTATTGAGACCACCCACTAGTATTCCAGGCTTGAGCAACATCTTTAGCGGCAGGCACTCGTTCCAGGCCCCATTGCTAGCATCTCCAGCACCATCTCTAGCGTTCCAGGCAAAGGCTTGAGCACAGTTGCTAGTGTTCCAGGCACCCATCACTATGTGTTAAAGGCCCAATCTCTAGCACCACTGCGTTCCAGGCTTAGCAACAGCTGCTAGAGTTCCAGCAACGGCTCTAGCATGCCAGGCACTGTTCAGGGCCCCGTTGCTAGCATCTCAAGCACATCTCTGCATTCCAGGCACAGTCTTGAGCACCACTAGCATTCCAGGCACAGTCGCTAGCATTCCCAGCACTGTTCCAGTGTTCGGGCCCTGTATCACACCCCATTGCTAGCAAAATGTCTAGCATTCAAGCACAGTTACTCAATCTTGAGCACCGCTAGCATTCCAGGTACCATCGCTAGCGTTTCAGGCACAGTCTTGAGCAATGCTAGCATTCCAGGTACATCGCTACGTTCCAGGCACAGTCTTGAGCACGCTAGCATTCCAGGTACGCTTAGTAAAAGCTCTAGCGTTCCAGGCACCGCGCTAGCATTCCAGGCACTGTCTCCAGTGTTCCGGGCCCTGTATCAACCACCATTGCTAGCAAAAGTCTAGCATTCAAGGCAATGTACTAGCATCTGAGCACTGCTGCTAGCGTTCCAGGCACAGTTGCTAGTGTTCCGGCACTGTATCAATCACTAAATCATCTCCAGCATTCAGGCACAGGCTTGAGCACAGCTGCTAGCGTTCAGCACTGACGCTAGCATCTCGAGCACTGTCTCTAGCGTTAGGTCCATGACGAAGCAACAGCTCTAGCATTTTAGGCACCGTTGCTAGCATCACTAGTGTTCCAGGCACTGCATCAAGCACGCCTTTAGTGTTCCAGGCACTGTCTCAAAGAAAATAATTAAGCCCGCTACAGTGCTTCCAACACCAGTGGCCACTACCAGATGCCACCGCAGATGTTTTGAAATGCAACCTGCTTTCCAGCCTTCTGAGTCCAAGCCTCCAGCTATCCAATCGATGGTCTCAAAGGAAGTAACCATTAAGCCCCATACAGTGCTTCAAACGCCAGTGGCCACTACCAGATGCACCAGAATGTTTTCAATGCAACCTGCTTTCCAGCCTTCTCCTCAGTACATCAAAGTATCTGGCCTCCAAACGATGTCTCAAAGAGAGTATCCAGCTTTCAAACCCCTGTCTCACAGCAAGTATCCGCTTTTTAAACTATGTCTCAAAGAAATTATCGACTTTTTAATGATGTCTCAACGACAGCGTCCAACTTTTTAAACGATGTCTCAATGACCGCATCTGGGATTCCAAATGATGCAAGAGGTAAGTTTGCTTATCTGAAATTTGGTTACCTGAAATGTTCATTGGTCTGTGTCATTCTGTCAAACTTTTTCAACAGGAGCCAGAGGGTCATCAACGCTTAAGTGACTCCATGATTTGGACATGAGTTTAAATGTAAACTTCAATAAATTTGTATCTTCTCTTGATTGGTTGACTGAAATTATTCAATATGTTACAAACTTGAGAGCGCAGGGTCCTTGAGCTGCAGGTTGGACCCAGCCTAAGGGTTTTAGACTAACAATCCATGTAAACAGAGTTTTGTGTAAAGTTAGTGCTGCACATAACAAAGGCCATTTCCTGACCACAATGCAAAGTAAAATAAAACAGACATGTATACTTGCATCAACTTTTGAGTCGCTGTTAAAATCTGAGGCTGTGCTCCGCAGCTTAAAGGAGCTGCAAGGAAAGGGCGATAAACCTTAAAGTGTGGTCTAAAATGTCTTTCAAGGAACTACAGTGGAAAATATGCCTACTAGTAAACTTACGAATGTTACTGTGAGTTGTCTTTATGACAAATTGTTTTACAGGTTCTTAAACTGAACCCTTAGAGGCTGATATGATCTAGTCTAGGTATGTTAGATGACAGCTTAATTTGTGTAGTGACAGCTTGATGTTTGGTTAAAGCTGAATAATTAAAAGCTGAGAAATCAAAGCAGCTGATGACGATTGAATTTGTCAATGGTCACTGTCAAAAATATGACATGCTGGACTGTGTACTTGTCAGGCCACATGTGTAGCCTGGAGTAAAGACATGTTTAACAATAGGGATTGACGTTGTGGTTATTTTAATTCTAGCTTGAGAAGCTTTTGGGACATTGAGCACTATTTGCTGACCGACCAGAGATACCTTATGGTGGCTGTCTACCTCACCTTTTTTAAGGGCATTTTTGATTAAACAATGGTACTGGGTTTTGTCTCAGTGGCAGCATGTATACACTGAACATGGAGCCTTTGGTAACACATGGGGCAGAAGGGCCATTGAAGAGGCATTGTTAATGACTAGTGTCCATGATGCAACACACTTTAAAGCAATCCAATAGAATTCAACTGTCAAATGCAGAGCTCAAATATTAAAATCAAACAATTGCAAGCCTTAGCTGTGAGTAACAGATTAAGACATAAAGCTGCAAGCACGTGGAAGGGTCTCGCTTATCGGCGAGCGTCAAGGTTACTGGCGCACACTGCTCCTTGCAAGTTAAAGACACTGCTGAGTTCATGACACATCACACAAGACTACCTTAAATGGTTCAAAGGTATGAAATAGGCGTGGTTAAAATATAAGGGGCGGGTCTCTATCACCTGTAGATCACACATAAGTTTTATGATGTTGGTCATATAAGGCTGATTTCCTGTTGCCAATATGCGCTATAGACAAAAGTCATTTTTGGCCGTTAGAGTCCTCAGGAATGGACTCTGTGGGAAATTTCAAGCAGATATTACAATGTCAACATAGTTACAGTCACTTTCTAGTTTAACAGTTAAAATGGCCGCCACACCCACAACATTTGACAAAACGTTTTTGCATCTTTAACGTCTTAAGATGACACAGACCAAGTTAGAAGTTGATTGGATGAAATCTCTAGGAGGAGTTTGTTGAAGTGCAACACATGGAAATGGCCAAAATCGCACTAATTTTGAACTTTCAATTCAAATGTCGGACTTCCTGTTGAGTTTAGGGTATGGCTCCAATGGTGTTTTATGTACGTCTTGATATGTTACTTATGTGTACAAAGTTTCGTAAGTTTATGATAAACATCCTGCAGGGGCTAATTTTTTAAAAATTGAAATGTTACGCCATTCAAAAAGGCAATTAATTTGCCAGATAAAAGAATAATAAAAATTCCTTTAATTTTCGCTGTTTTCGGCGCTCAGACTGTAATAACTAAACAGACTAACAGAGAAGGGTTCTACGCTTTGCGGTTCGAAACCTAACAAGAGTTATCTCGGACACTTACGTGTAGCGTAGGTCTAGACCACACTCTATAATTTACAAAGACCCGACAATTCAGTAATTCCACAAGAGCAAGCATTTAGTGTGACAGTGGTGAGGAAAACTTCCTTTTAGGGAGAAATGTCAGACAGACGCGCGGATCTTGGTAGGCGGGGTCCGACGGCACCGGTTGGTGGGGGGTGATGAACAGTGGCAACACCAGTCACAATAAGGTGATTGAACAAGACTGAGTTAGTAGTTGTAGTTACTTCATGGTGTAGCAGGGCAAGCGGGCTCACAGGGTGTAGCGGACATAGCAGGGCACTGTAGAGCGTAGCAGGGGTAGTGTGTAGTAGGCATAGCAGGGCACTGTAGAGCGTAGCAGGAGTGTTGTGCAGGACATAGCAGGGCACTGTGGCGTAGCAGGGTGTGTGTAGCAGACATAGCAGGGCACTGTAGAGGTGCAGGGTGTAGCAGAGGACATACCAGAGAACATAGCAGGACCACGGCGCAACTGCAACCATGATTTAGGTGCCACCTTAATCCAAGGAAAACTGCTGGGCGACTAAAAACATAAGGCTCCGGGAATAACTCCCCACGAGCTAGGTTAGTAACAAGCTTTCTGGGACATGGATGCACACAGATGGAAAGGGAGAGGAGAGAGGAGCTCAGTGGGTCAAGGGAAGGAAGTCCCCCAGCCAGTCTAAAACTATAACAGCATAACTAAGAGCTGGTGCAAGGCACAAACCTGGGGCCAGTTCTATAGGGTTGTTAGATGTCTGAAGATATGAAGAGAAGCAGAGAAGAATCAGCCTATTGATATACTGTCATAAACTATTAGAAGTCAATCAAATCAATCAATCAAACTTTATTTCTAAAGCACATTTAAAAACAACCAGGTTGACAAAGTGCTTGTACATGACATGAAAAGATAAATAGACAGAATACAACACCAGACAATACATCATACAGTTCTATGCTGGATTAAAAGCCAGGGAAATAAAATTTGTTTTAATCGTGATTTAAAAAACGCGAGCGTGCTGAGGGCCGTCTTGACATGAAGAGGGCAATTTTCCACAGTCTCGGGGCTGCAACTGAGAAACCCCGATCCCCTTACTCTTGAGTCGTGTTTTTTAGGGACAACAAGAAGAGACTGTAGACTGGAGCTAGTCCATGAAGGGCTTTTAAAAACAAACAACACAATCTTAAAATCAATCCTAAAATTAACTGGGAGCCAGTGAAGAAAGAGGCAAGGCAAGGCAGCGGGGTGTGTGATCTCGCTAACGAGTCCCCTTAAGAGGACGAGGGAAGTGGCCAGCATTTTGAACCAGCTGTAGTCAAGAGAGGGAAGCCTGGCTAACACCTACAAACAGAGCGTTACCATAATCAGGCGTAGTAGTAAGTAGTAGTAAAACAGGGGAGAATTTAATCCCTTGTTAGCCAAATGACCAAAATGCGTGGCAGTATTTTATTCCAATAGAAGTTGTGAAGCCATTTCTATGGAAATACTTTGAAGTTTATTTTTGTAAATCTGACAAAACTGTGTTTAAAAAGAACGTAGAAATTGGGAGTTACCAGTGACTGAAGTGTGGCATATGAACTATCATTGCTAATATATCTCGATATACCACTGGCACATTTATTGCCAATGGGTGAACAGATCGTAAAATACTTAAAAACAGAGACCTGTAGGCAAATAGAAAGTCCGTGGACCTGGTTGCCTATAACACTGTGGACTGATTTTTCTGTAAGGAACTGGGGAAGTTTTTTTATGGAAAAACAAAAACCAAATGATGGAAGGTTATGCGCTGTGAAGAGCTCTTTGCCTCTCCAAGCAGGTGATTTCTATTATCATGTGTGAAATCATGCTGTGAATGAACAATAAGTGGTTGGAAGACTTTTTTTAATCTGATATCTTCTTTTGGAAACGGCACAAGTTTCCCGTCAGTAAGTGAAAGTCTTTTTAGAAATTCAGTCGACTTGGACCTTTCCTGATCTCACCCTACTTATAACCAGATAATCACCGGTGTTCAGATTTCTCAAAGCCTTTTGCATGCAAAAGAATGACCTAAGCCTATTGTCTGGGGTGTGCGGGCATTAATTCCTTGTAGATTTAGCTTGATGGCTTTAGACTGTCAGTGTGTTTAGACCAGGTTTGTAAACTTAAAACTTTTCCATTTAAAATGTAAAAGAATAGAATCTGGACTGTGAATCTATGTGATGAATCCATTTTAAAAACAAGGAAGTGTCATGCACCAGCTTGGTTGGCGGCCATACGATGCAAAATGTGATGGCCTCTAGTGGGCGTAGTAGTAATTATGATGGGAACAAAGGCAGAAATGGGGTAACAAAGTGTTGTAAAGAGCGATAAAAGAAACTTTAACGGGGTGACGTTCAAGGGACCGCTACAGCGGTCCATGAAACACTCCAAGGTGCCTTGGAAATCGAATATCACACCGCATCATGTAAGGGCTACTTCTTACAAGGACCTCACTCTGTGATGTACAGTGTGTACAATGTTTAATTGAAGGGGGCCGTGGTAGGGAGTTCAGCCAGGAAAAATGGAGTGTGTCATGCAGCAATGACAGTAAAATTCAGGAAAAGGAGCCCAGTTGGATTAAGGACGGGTAGGGAAACCAGCGCTTCCAGGGTGAAAATATTCGTTTTTAAGTGAACTTTGCTCCATCTTGAGAGTGCTGTGTTTTATGTTGACACCACATTTTGCTAATTAATTTGAGATTGTTTTACATTGGATATTGAAGTTCATTAAGTGGTGATTAAGCACGGCTGGCCGAGTGGTATCCATGGTAACGACAGGGGGATTAAATTCTTAAATGCACGTAAGCATATAACGTATGTATAGTAACAAATGTACTTTGTTGTCAGTATGAGTCTGTAGGGCGATGGGTTGGGGAGCCGAGGGTTGCAGGTTCAAGTCTCCGTATGGACCAATGTACAGAGTGTGGACGGTAGCTAGAGGGTGCAAGTTCACCTCCTGGGCACTGCCAGCGGGCTTTGAGCAAGGCATTGAACCCCCTTCAACGCGCTCAGGGCTCAGAATGTGTGTATTTCAGGCCTTGTGTGTAGTGTTTAAATAACAAAAGTGTAAATTGTAATTTCCCCAATGAGATGCAACAAAGAGTATCAATTATTATTAAATAATTAAACTATTTACTTTGATCGTGCTAATCAAAGAAATATCTATTTTTTTTAAAGAACATTAAAGGTTAATTAATATAAAACAGAAAGTTACACAGAAAACAGAACCAAATGTCCATGAGGATATAATAATAATATAAATAATATAATAAAATAATAATGAATAATAATAGATAATAATAAATACTTATATTGAACAAGGCCTTTCCTAACACTCAAGGTCACTTTGCAGACAATAGAAGAGAGATACAGGGAACAGAAAAGTCAAACGAAAAAGAGAAAAAAAAATGAAATGAGCTAAACCTCAGCGATACCATCACACGAAAGGCAAAGGAGGGGATTGACAGGTGACAGGCAGTGGTTGCTACGAAACACAGTCTGTCTTGACTCGATTGAGTATAGTGAGCCCCGCGGCATAAAGTAGTAGAGAGCAAATGATGAAAGACTGAGGCTGGGGGGTTGCGGTGAGACGTGCAGCACCCCAACAAGATAGCAACAGCTTCGAGGGTAGGAAAAGAACGCCCCGGAGAGAGGCCCGCTGTTATTGTCCTGCAGGATATATCTTGATTGATGTTGTTACAATTGCAGTATCACAAGGTTCATTTACTAAGGGTTATCTAATTAAAAGGTTATTGTTAGGGGCTTTTCCCTTTATTTCAGAGTGACAGTGGCGAAGAGAGATGGGGGACGACAATTCAGCAAGAGCTGCAGGTCAGATTCCAACCCCGGACCGCTCAAGGACCTCAGCCCACACGGGTCGCACGCTCTACGGGGTGAGCTAAATCTCTGATAGTAAACATGTGTGTATATTTAAGCATTTTTATGACAGCACTCTATTTTTTAAACGTGTGATTATGTGTGTGTTTCTTATTTGAATGAGTTGTGTAGGTAATGATAGTGTATGTTAAGTTTCTGTCTTATAACGTTGTATTTTCTATTCTTTATCATGTTGTCATGATGTGTATTTATTATTCATGCCACAGTTTCAAGAGATTGCATGGACATCAGGAAGCAAAAGCAATGAAGGAGCTCATGACGATCCCAAATATGCACACAAACATGACACATAAAAAATTATAGCAGCTGGTATGATGAACAATGCAATTATAGTAAACAGTTAAGATGATTGAACTATGATAACTAAAAACCAACCAATGTACCAGTTGAGGGCGGTAGCAGGGTGCGCAGGGGCACAGGGGTAGTAGTCTTCCCTTTGCACCCATGTGACATTCTCTAGATCCACCACTGGATCCTTTGACAATGACAAAGAGGTTTGGTGGCAGCCGCACACTAAAATAAGTTGGCTTCGGTTTCAAATTTCTCCAACCTTTTCAGTGAGAACAGTAAGTCTTTGTCAATCGCATGTTGTTGGGTTTTAAATAAGACGTTACGGTATCAAATGCTTCAATCAGTTATTTTCTATAAAACTGTTTTGCACGGTGGCCCATAGTTGTGAAACATCGTGTGCATGCTGTGGTATTAAACTGGGCAGGACCTCTCTGACCAGCCTTTCAGGGCACGCTATATAAAGATGCTGCAGGTGCGTGTGAGCAGCAGAGGATTTGGAGACAGGTGAGTTTGGGACATCATGGCGTCCACGCTGGTCCTCCTGCTTCTGGTCCTGGTCTCGCTGGCCTCTGCATCACACTACTTCGGGGGGAGCGTTACCTTCACCTACAAAGGAAGAAACCCAGATGGGACGTTTAAAGTGAGTGGGACAACTTTTAATGATATGTGCATTACAGATGATGTGTGGATGGGTTTTCCCTGGTATGTTACAGGGAGACTGGGAAATGCTTCATTTAATTCTTTTATTATTTAATTATTGGTTCGGATTACTTTGATTAGAATATCAAAAGTCTTATCATACGTTGTTTTTGCTATTTCTAAAAAATAAAATTGGAATTGTGCATCTTTGAGTACATTACTAAGAGCTAAGGGCTACATAAGCTACATATCATCAGTATCACCTATTTAAAACTGGTTGTTTGTTATTATTTTCATTATTTTAATTCTTTTTGCCTCTTACATTGACTTTTAATTGGCATGGGTATTATTTTTTTTTAACACTTTGTGATTGTCGTCGGTAACAGGTGCTATATTAAATAAATGTATTATATTGGTAATTATTACTTTGCAGGGACGATGGAGGACTGTTCTGAAAAAGTAAAACTATGTTCAAACTCCAGTGTCAGGGCAAGTTACTTATCGTTAGTGCTTGGGGATATTTTACATATATCGCCGCTGTCAGATGGAAACCTTGGATACCTGAAAATGTTGTTTTTCAGGCACGAAATTTTTTAAATAACGTTGATATTTAGCACTTAGACGCATACGAAATTGCTCATCGCTGTTTAAACATTTGTCAATACTCACAGACGGACATAAGGGAGATCATTATGTTGGTTATGTTTTATTGGTTTTGCATTGTTTATCATGCTGCTTTAATTTGCTGTTCAATTGGTTTGTTGCTGTCTGTTATTTTGTGTGTTTTAAGTTGTAAGTGCACTGAGACCTTTTTAATGGGGATTTTACACATAAATAAAATGTGCGATTGATTGAGCATAGCATGCATTTACAAAAATAAACATGACAAAATATGGAGATGCCCGACATGACTGTCATTCTCATCTGATTGACCCGAGGTCAGTGGCTGTGCGAATCCAGTCCCCTCATGGATTATTGGTATAGGCTCTTATTTAATTGGTGTCTGTCTTGTGTTATCTGTATGTTTTGTGTTCTTGTTATTTTTATGACCGTGAGTCCAATAATAAAGGCAATCTATCCATCTATTGACGATATTATTAGTAGGGGAGTGTCCAATGAGGTGGCCGAGCATACTTTAGCGTTGGGATTTTGGCACAAACATGGTAAAGCAACTCTACATCCATATTTCATCATCCCTGAGTGTGAGTCTTAATTATACCGTATGATGTTTCGACTTTAGAACATTTTTCAGCCAGAGTGTTAAAAATTTTTCACCCTTCAGCCAAATGTAGTAGGCTAAATATTAAATGTAACAGCCACTCAATAGATAACCATTGATTTGTGTGGGCTGGTGAGTGAAGAAATCTACAAATCAATGAAGATTTTACCAAATGTGCTGTGAATGGTTCTTATTTGAACCTAGTTCAACCCTACGTAGTTGTTTCTATGACTTTTTCCTCAAGAACACCAGCGTGTCTATTAGAAACCTCTTTTGATGAAAAAGATATTCCTTTAACATGTGTTGTTGTGTTTTTGATAAATGTGATGTGTTCTTTCCCAGGGGGACTTTCGCAACCCGGGGACCTTTGGGAGTCGGGTCAGACCCCAATCTGTATGGTTTCAATGGCACGTGTCGAGGCCTCAGCAATCAAGTAGGGCTGCTGGAGCCGGCAGCAGCAACGCCCCAAAATATAACGGGAGATGGTGTGAAACCGAAACAGTCAGTAGGAGAAACGTCCCAACTGACCGCCCTTTTAAAATGAGGTGAGCTTTCCTTTTCACCATCAAATCGATTCCTGTTGTTGTTGCTGTTGTTAAACACAGTTGTGGATATCATCTTTTTCACTTACGTGCTTAAATGGATCCAAACGATTAAGCTAATTTTCAGGTTCAAATTATATTTGGGCTTTACTAGAACACATTTACATGACTTGCACTGCCACTGGCCACTTTCTATTATAAGTATGCCTTTGGAGTCACAACTTACAGTATGTAATGGCACCTCAACTGCTTTTAAATTTTTTTTAAATACATGAAAAATCTTACATTTTACAAATATGGGAACCTTAAGTCATCAGGTTTTAAAAGTGTTGTTTTCCACACACCAGGGCAGACAGCTGTTGTGATTTCCACTCGTAAGGCTTCTAGTTGGGACGCCTGACTCAGTGGATTTGGGATCGAGATCTGACACGGGCAGAACCCAACCACTCACCGGACATTGCCATTCTACCTTCCTACGGTAAGTCCCATGCAGTCTCCAAAGCTGGCGAGTACTCGGCTACACCCCAGATGAATTCTGACGGGACAGGAGAAACCAATCACAATCATAGCAACGGTGGTGGCTCTGCAAAATTGTTCGGAAGAACTTAAGCTCTCCTAAAGCAAACGCACACATCAATATTACATGAAGTTAACTGTGTGATACCAGTTACAAATAAGTAATGGAGCTATTTAACATTAGCTGCATACATACATGGTTAAACCTCAATTGGCTCTCACCAATTTAGTGTTGTTGTACGTGGGTCCACAGCAATCCCACCATCACTCCCAAAACTCCAGGTCAGGTAGTAGGGACACACTTTATAAATCTTTACAATCCTTCCTCGAAAAGACCAAGCAGAGCTCCTGCCTTGTTGCACCATCCAAAATTTTCCTAAACTTGAGGATTTTCAGGGGTGGTCTACAGCCAAAGTAGTTGTTGTTCTCATGGACGGGATTTTGAGAACGTAACACGCGTAACGACATCCGGCATTTCAGCTTTATCTGAAAATGTACTCGTTGATCCAGACTGTGCTAACCTTTAAGTATTTTGTAATAATGCTGTAACATGATAAATGAATGGAGTTTTGGATCATTTCGTTAAAATAAGCAGGGGGAATGTTCTTCTTGCAGCCCTCCAGTGTAGACACAGGTATGCCATGGGGGCTTCAATCACATAAAGAATGGATTTACAGTCATATATTTATTTGAATAAAAGAATCCGCTAAATGACACTAGGTGTTCCACTAAGGATCTTTCTTTTTTTTTTTTACATTTTCCGTTGACAACAGACAACACATTTACCTTTACCTACGAGCATGTCCTGACTTGTATACTTCTTCATTTGCTGATGGCCCTTTTGTGTGAAATATCCTTCAGTAGAAGATACTGTGTGAGTGTCTATTAAGAGTTCCCCAGAACGGCCCCCGGACATACAGGCTGATGTCCTTGACCCCGATGGCCGACAGAGTTGATGCAGATAGGAAGTCTCAGCGGAGTGCGGCAGGGCAGTGCAGCACATGTAACCAACCCCATGCCTTTATCTTAATGAGGTGTAGTTGAAAAAATTAATTTCCTAATACAGTGAACTAATACCTGACTATGTTGGCTCTCACCTGGATACTCACAATGTCACGTTGTTTGGGCTCTTGCTCATTACACTACCTAAACACACGCCGACCCCAGGCTTACGGATTTGAGTGGGTGGTGGAGGACTTCCCGCAAGACACATCACTTGGCCTACACTGATGGGGGCCGACGACTCCGGGCTCCACTGACAGCAAGGAGGAAAGAGAACAAGTCCCCACAGCCGGACCACACATGTAGAAACCAACCACACCACACCCCCATGGTTGGAGCTGTGGTTCACACAGACCCACCCTCAACTAATACATATCCACTCACAACCACAGCGGACCCACAAAAGCATGGGGGCCGTGGTATACTAAAGCCCCCAAACCACACAATCATGGGGCGGGGGGTATAATACAGCACCCACCCCAACACATATCCATACCCAAAGTACGCCCAACCACAACTCATAGGGGTGGCTGGTGGTATAATACAGCCCCAAACCCAAAAATCGCACCTAAATTCGCCTGCCCCTCAAAATAACACGGGTTCTGCATCCCCACACCACGGAGCATCTAGTATGCCCCGCAACTACATATCCAAGATCACCCAAATACAGCCCAACCCCACAACTCAAGGAGCGGGGGTATATACAGCCCCCACCGAATACACTACCATACCCATAACACGCCGCACCACAACTTCATGGGGACTGGGGGTATAATTACAGCCCCACCCGCAACTACATATCCATACCCAAATACAGCCCCACCCACAACTTCATGGGGCGGTGTTAATATCAGCCGCCACCCCACTACATATCCCATCCAGGGGTTAAACTACAGCCCCACACCAACAACTCATGGGGCTAGGTGGGGGGGGCTTTTTAGAGCCTCACCCACCGCAGACCCTCACGAACGACAATACCTACCCAAATACAGCCTCCGACCCACACTCAATATCGGGGCTGGGTTCACCGCACCACATCAACCCACCAAGAGCAATATCTATGGGCGTCGACACCTCCGGCATCCACGAGAAACGTGCAGGCACCATCCACTCGCTCTCAGTGAAACTACCATTGCAGTTCTCCGTTACTTGGTGAGTCAGGTTTTACTTGTCCCATCATTTTGTCTGCCGCATTTTTTAATGAGTCCAATCCACACATGACTAACCTGTTTGCTGGGCACCGCCGTCATGTCCTGCATCTTGCAGCTCTGGCAACATCCTTAATGTGTAGTGTTTGGCAGAGCCATCTTTGAGAAATATTTATAGGTTATTGTATTATTTCAACTGGACCCATTTTTTCCTAGCCTGGGTCTCGTGAATAACGTGAACAAAAGTCTTTAAGGTGGGTCACACGGTATGACCAAGAACGCTGTTTTATAGTGGGCATTTATGGGTCCTGCAAACAGTCAAAGCAAATTTCTTTAGCCTGAGAGTATAGGAACATTTTTGTTTCTAAACCTGTGAAGGAACACTGAGGGAGATCATCTAAAAAAACAAAAGAATCTAATGTCTACATTAGGAGATAATTTGTTTACGTGACCATAGCGATGTCAGTGACTCAAACCCAATTTCGATGAATAATACCCAGAATGCTGCTTCGTTCAGCTACAGGGCCTGAAGTTACAGCAGAGTATTTGTCCTCTAATGGATGATGCCACTAAACACTTTCTGCAACAGGCTTTTAAGGTTTGACCCACAGAACAGTGTAGGTGTTTCTCATGTAACATGCTATTCATTACCTTATGCACTTTGGAATACTTGAAATTAAATTTTGTTTTTTTTTCAACTACGCATGGACCCACTCTCTCCTCAGTCAGGGAGGACTCTAAGTGTCCTCTCTTGTGCACACCTACACTGCAAAGGGAGCTCGCGTCCAGGCAGAGATACAAAGGAATGGAGATCAGAGTCAAAGCAGCATCCGCTGCATACGCAACGTAATGAGAACGACGCCAGCGTCTGGTAGCGGTTGATGGCGGCGCGAATACCCTTTCATCGTTCACACAGTAAGTTTATACATCAGCCCTAAGAGGAAGTATCTCTCTGCTCTCTCGTTTTGTTTTCATCAGAATACATGTATCTCATCAGCGGCGCAATGAAATCACCCAGCACAGGACCGCATATGACGAGTTTCGTCCCCCCATCAGGTGGCTCGCCTAAGGTGGAGACCTGGCACGACCGGATCATTACCCAATATGCTTTTGCCTGTCGAATCAGGTTGACCGGTGGCTGCGGTGGTGGGGGCTGTGATTGCTTGATGAAATTAGTCTAACGTGAACAGAAATCACAAGGGTCATTTAGTAGTAATAAAAATAAAATGGAAACATTACACACTATAGACGAGCCCTAGCGATTATGCATGGACACAACATGTGATGATTTGGGTCACATGCTTCAAGCAGTCAGAGAAGGAAGTTTACACTCTTCAACCTCATGTTGTCCTCGGGTCAAAACTGACCTTTTCCTATATCAGTGTTCTGTCATTATTCCCCAAATAACATGATTGATCAACACAACGCTCTTTGGCAAGTACAGAATCTCTACTTCATAATTTTGTGGGTTGTTCATTCAATTTTATAGCCATGTAAACAAATGGGAGGTTTTTGAAATAGTATTAGTAAAAGTTTGAATATTCAGTCTGTCGAGTTATCCATCAACATGCATTCCTTTTACTTTTTAGTACTCGAAATAATTCCGATATTTCTGCTTATTTACTACTCAAACACTTGGTTATAATTTGCCCTACAAGATGAGTGTTTAGTGACCCCTAAAATTCCAAATAAAACTGTAACAAACTAAAGTGTAATAAA
This sequence comes from Etheostoma spectabile, assembly GCF_008692095.1. Lineage (NCBI taxonomy): Eukaryota > Metazoa > Chordata > Actinopteri > Perciformes > Percidae > Etheostoma > Etheostoma spectabile. The sequence continues at coordinate 771,580 of NW_022605574.1, forward strand.
TCACAGTGTTACGTAGTGTTAAATGTCAAAAAAAGTTGAAAACACACTGAAAAAAAAGCTGTCAAAGGTTGACAAAACGGACAAAAACGTTGAAAAAAAGTGTTAACACACTATGATTTACAAAGCCGGCACAAAAGAGTTAATTTTCAATTTTGAGGGCAATAGCAAAATCACGGGTTCTATACCACACCCCCCAGCACCCCCTCCCATAAGTCCACTGTAGTGTTAGTAAAAAGCGCAGGCGGTCCTGCTTTTTTTTGGGAGGCAAGAGACCAAATCTGGGACACTATGTACTGACAGGCCAGTTATGGCCTTCATTTGCAGTGGGTGATCTATATTTGTCTATAATGATGTTGTGGTTATGTTGAACTTTTTAATTTTTTGCACGTGGGAGGGGGGGGGGTCCTGGACCGTGTTGAAGATCCCTCGGACCTTTAACTAGAGGCTCCCTTCTCTATCACGGAATATTCGTTAATGTTCTTGTCAATATTTTGCATGGTAAAAGAATTGTGCTTTCAAAAAAATTTAGCCAGTATGCCACTGTTTAAAACTTCTTAACTGGTGTAATAATAAATTTGTAGGAAGTCATTTCCTTTATGATGGAATAATAGCGTGCGCTGTCATGTGTGTGTGCATAGCGTATTCAGCTTTTGCAACTCATTCACAGAGCCGTGGAACGCCCTCTCCCAACCACAAACCCCAAAGTTACCGATTACAACTCCCACCCCATTCCTCCAGTGAGTACACCTTTTTTTAAATACAATATCTTAGTCAGAAGGAGGATGTGCTTATTAGCGCTTGTTTTCACTGATGCTGAGAGATTGAAGTTAAAAGCTGGGAACACAAAACAAAAACAACCAGGCATCTTTATTTAGTGTAGCACATTTCAGCACAGGGCAATTCAAAGTGCTTCTAGGAAAACGAATTAAAAAATTAAACAACAAGGTGTGGTACAGTCCAGTGCTAAACGGGGTCCACTGTTCTGGTCTGCCAATCAGCTGACAATGTTGCTGGCGGAAGGTGTCTTTGAAGCGGTGGTCTCCTGCATTGAGATTGGGGAGATCAGTGGATCCTGATCAGCATGGATGCTATTTTCGAGGTTTCACATAAGGAGAACGTTGTTACATGGATCTTCCAGCACGAACGCAGATGCAGCTTTATTACACTTTCTACCCCGGTGACAAATTTTAACACCGTGGAAGTGTGTGTAACCCTCCTGTGGTTTAGACACTGGGTCAAAGAGGTAGTCTTTGCTCTGTCATGTTAGAGAAGTTGAGAATCATCAGATAATTTACGGAAAAGATATCGCCAAACCTGGCACCCTTTGGTAGATTTGGTGAAAAGTGTATCCCTCTCATGTGATTCTCCCCTTTCGCCCATGCGATCGATAAGGTTACATGTGGTGTGATGCTGCATGATGGTCCCGGTCGGCAGTGGGAAGTGGGTTCAGGAACTGTGGTAGCCACCTCTTGTTTCTCTTTATTATTAGCAAATTAGTTTAGCCTCTATCTTTTTTCTTTTCCTCTGTTCTGTTGTTGTTTGAGGCTACGCCCCCCCTGGTTGGTATAGGATTGTATAGCATATTTATATATCGTTTGTCGTTTCTATCTATGTAAACTGAACATCTTGATAAAATTTAGTAATGTAAGTTGCGGCAAAAAACAACACATTAAAACAGATTATTAAATGGCAAGAATAGTTACGAGTAGTGCGAGTAGAGAAATTCAACACCTTTAAAGAGCATTACATACGAGATTTTAGCTGCAGCATGGGACAAATGTATAAGCCGTGGCTCTATACGCGTCAACCCCCCCCCCCGCACTGCCGCCGACTCCTAGCCGTTCCCAGAACAGGCTGAGACCACCAGTTCCATTTAATTCTTCTTTACATGCTTATACGATTGTCACAGTTTCAACAATACAACTTCAGTATAAAAAGAGAAAACAATTATTTTAAAGAAAGGCAACATAAATAACGAAAAGGTTTCCAGCCTTATTTAAAAGAATGGGGAGTAGTAGCAGCGGACCTGCAGGCTTTCTGGGAGTTGGTGCCAGTACATCTGAGATAGACTAACAACTGAATGATGTCCCCACCCCACCCCCCGTGTTTGAGTCCTGACATCTGGGCGGCAGAAGCAGTTCCTTCCCAGACCACCTGAGGAGGTCTGGGTGGTTCATAGTTTTACTATCAATCCAGAAATGTATTTTGCGCTAAACCGTTTATTAATTTAATATGAGGGACCGGGAGGCAGATGTAAAGACTTCAGAACTGGAGTGAGACAAACTTTCCTGGTACTTAGTGAGGACTCTGTCCCGCAAGGAAACCGTCTAGAATTAATTCCCATTCATCATCCACGAAGCCTGATACGCTTCTGCCTTTTCACAAACAGAAATGCTCAGCCCTTGAATTACAAAACTTACATTATTACATTTCAGCGACTGAGATCGCTGCGAGGGTTAGGACGACTTTAAAGTTCTAAGACACCGTGTTCGCGGAGATGCCTTTCAAGTCGTGGGTCTCTCCCGCGGGGTCTCAGTCCGGATGCAGGGGTTCATTAGGTTGCATCCGGGAAGGAGCACAGTGCAGTCTAAAGACCTTCATCATTGATTAACATCTGGTACTTAAACTGACAGCTCTAAAGGTGTGAATTTGTAAGCAACATATATAACAACACTAAATGATATTGATGGTGGACAAATATTGGCCTGGCAAGGCTGGAGTATAGAGCCGTGGCTGAATAAACCACCCTCGTTTTTGCCTTCGTATGTGTTTGTCTTATGCGGTTTACACATAAGTACAAATGAGCACAGATTTAATATTACACATAATCAAAAAAATGTTGATGGAGAGATGCAACGACGCTCAGAGGGTCTAATACTGGGCACTCGCCACTGGCATACTCCAATCAAGTGAGAGGAAAGTAAAATAACTGATGGAAAAAAGGAAAGATAAATAAAAAACTAAAATGACACATATCAATCACAGGATTATAATGATAAGGTAACATAATACTAGGCAGTTTACACAGGGTGTTGTACAAAAATCACATTGAGGGATACGTTACCACAGACAAAAAAACTTTAACAGAATTCTGAAATCTTACACAGTGTCTAGCTTTGAAAAACCTCCTATTTAACAACACGAAATAGCACATTAATATATTACAGTACATTAATCAACTATAGAGCTGGGCAATTAATGGATATACTAGATCGACTCGTGATGTGAGACGCAGATATATCTTCTTAAGATTTGGCATATTAAGTGCCGTAAGTGTCTATTCTGGTTTTAAAGGCTGCATTACAGTAACGTGATGTCATTTCCTGAAATCACCGGCAGTACTGTTGTATCGTGTTGGGTCTATTAGTATTCCTTTACACAGCTGTAGTCTTAATATCCACATTGAGTTGGAGTGATTATTTAGTCAACAAGAGCGTACATTGTGTCAATATTTGTTGAACTAGGCACCATAGTCCAACACTCAACAGATCGTCGAGTTGTAGTAAGCCTCGATATCAGGTTCTTTGGTCAACAAAGACT
>NW_022605574.1:775144-776357 GCF_008692095.1 Etheostoma spectabile
GCTAGCAGCTAGGCTAGCTTTAGACACTGCCAACATCAGTGGCTATGGCTTTTGGGTGCTACCTCAGGTAAGTTGCAGGATCACGGCAATTTACAAGCTGTTGGTTGCCATTAGTGCACCTTATGGTTTCAATTTGTTTTGAATACATTAATTTGTCTCAACAGTGTTACCTTGCTCCTGTCTGTGTGGACAACTGCAAAATGTAATATTCCCAATGGTAAGAACTAAAATGTCTGCTTAAACACATGCCTGTTAGTCCTTAGTGCATATATTTCAGTTTGAACCAATTTGTTCATGCAGGAGTTCATATGGAGTGTCGTGATCGTTACTTCATGATAGCTGTTGATCTCTCCTACTCTGGGAATGAACCTTCCTTTGAGGCGGTTGGTAAGTCCTGCACAGCATTACAAGCTAGGGGTCAGAAACATGTGGATCACACCCACTGAGGTACAATAGATATTTAACCTTATTTTGTAAGGACTGACCTGGTAGGTTTATTTTACTTTTAGTAATCTGACAAATTAAACTGAAGTATTCACTGAACAGTGAAAACTTTGAGCAGACAAAACTGGGATTTGTCTTTCAGATGAGACGGGTGTGTACCCCATCACTAAGGAGTATGCAGCAAAGTGTGGCTACAGTGTCAGTGTTGTCCCTGCATTGGAACATCTGGAGCTCAGAGCCTCTTACTTCAGCTGCAACACTGACAACAAGGTCCGTACGAAACAGTTTGGTTTATGTATAAGTGTAGCCTGTTTTCCAGGACCCATTTTTTCATAAGTCTTTTTTTTTTTTTTTTGACTGGGTATTTCAGGAGGATGAAGTATTCACATTCAACTTCAACCTGATTGTGACACACAAAGGAAGGGAAGTCACTTCTGCTTTACACAAAATCTGTTCTCCCCCTCTTCCCTGGTCTCCCAGAGAGGTCACCTGTGAGGTCAACTACATGGAAGTAAGCTTGGTTGCATATTAGGTAAAATGTGCAACTTCCAATTTGAACTAATCCTGGTTTCTTTGTAGGTGTCTGTGAGTAGTGACATGGCCTGTCCAACTGAGACAAAGGATGACTGGAATGCCCTTTTCAAAAGGGTATGTTTGAAATGTCTTATGGGAAATTTTGTCTTTTGCAGTGGGAAAACGTCCATCAATTTAGTATATACAATTAAATGGCGGTTTAACTGTTTTATTCAGGCCTATTCCTCAGCCGCTT
>NW_022605574.1:776367-776462 GCF_008692095.1 Etheostoma spectabile
GGCAGGTGATGTTTCAGACGGCGCAGCCGGGGGTGTTGCCCATTAGCCTCAACACGGCTAAGATGAGTGGATATACATTTGACTTGACAGATGGA
>NW_022605574.1:776472-776642 GCF_008692095.1 Etheostoma spectabile
TTCGTACTCCGTATGGACAACCTGAATCATACACCACTGAGGTAAACCAGTGATGCAGAGTTTAGTGCATCTAGTCCGTGTCTTTTGAAATTCCAGAATGTTTTGTACAGTAAAGCATTTAGTACAAAGGAATTTATCATTCATTGCCCCCCAGGTGAATGGTGTTCCAG
>NW_022605574.1:776652-778298 GCF_008692095.1 Etheostoma spectabile
CCATGCAACACTATTGTCCCGACTAGGCTGGGTGTTAGTCGTGGTTGACCTGGTGGCTGCTTGCTCAATGGGTCAGTATTACCATCTCTTATGCTGTGGCTTTTTTCCCTTGATATACAGCAAATAAAACTAATACTGGTGTAATCTTTCTCAGATAAAGGATCATATGACAACAGTAGCTACATCATGTGGGAGACTTCTGAGGTGCTGCATCCATGGGTGTCTGGTCTAAACCAGATGCAGGTCAACATTGGCATCAATGGGGCACTTGTGGAGCAGCCAGTTGCAGAGAAGAGAGGCTACATTGTGAAGCAGCACAACTCCACAGTTGAGATCAGCATCCCCTATAAGGCTGAAGGAGGATACAGGAAGGTCAGGAGGCAGGGATGTTTTTTTCATGAAACATCTTTTTAAAATGTGGACTTTTGATCAGTTGCATATTTAAATTTCCTGAGACCTTGTTTTGTTTCCCAGAGCATTGTGTCTGGGAACCTATACGAGTTCTTCATCTTTCATCTCTACTTGGAGCAAATCTCAGTGGATGAGGGTCATGGTGACACCAGACTTCGCATTCACAGGACACTGGCCACTCCCCTGCTGCCATGCCATATTTTCACTGAAAACAGTAAGTCTAACCAGGCACTTGTAGAGATGGATGAAGCTTCATGAACCAGTGTCCTTAAGATCCGAGATCACTAGATGTGCCCTTAAGAGAAATGCCTAAGGCACTGCAATTCAGTATATTCTCAACCAATTGAACAGAGTGCCATCTAGTAGGCTCAGAAAATAAAGACTAGTTTACAAAGCTTCATTAAGCCATCACAAGGCACTTGCCAAGTTGAAAAACCAGACTCTGAATGGCTTTTCGTTTCAGGAACAGTTCCTGAGGTGCGCTCATTCACGGTCTACCTCGGGGATGTCCCGGAAGACGTTGAGTTGGTGTCAGTTACTTTGAATGGCCAAGACTTTACAGTTCCCTTCACAAATGCAAGCAGCCACAACATCACAGAAGTGTTTATTCCCAACAACACTCATGGCTACGTTCTGAAGGTGCCTTTTGATGACCCTGTTGTCCAGCAGGTAAAGGGTCTTTGCATTTGTCTGGTTGTATTGCTGGTTTACACATGGAAACTTCACCCTGCTTGAATCAACATTTTGTGTCCTTTAGTTAATCAAAGATGCAACAGTTCAGTACAGGCTTGACATCAACTACACCCTGACTGTTCTGCCTGAAAATGAGCCTTTTTACCATCTAGCATCCGTGATGGCGGTAACCAATGCCTGTAAGTCACTTATTTTTAGACCTGGTCATCCTTGTAGGGTATGAAGCAGAGTAACTCCTTGTGTTGTCTTCACAGTTCCTATGGCCTTTGATGCTGTCTGTTCTGAGTCTGGCATCAGCTTCAAACTGGACCACCGGCCTATTCTCTCCCTGTGGGAGATCAGTATAGGCTCAGAGCTGCTGACATCAGAGCTGGCAGCAAAGTACGGCTACATCATGAGCAACAATAGCCAGAGACTGCTGCTCGAGGTGCCACTCTTCACTCATGGCTACAAGTACAAGGTGAGATGACACTAGAGCATCAACACTTGTGTTTTAATGGGACGTTTTATACATGGACATCAGTCAATACGCTGCATGTGTT
>NW_022605574.1:778308-778768 GCF_008692095.1 Etheostoma spectabile
TTACTTTAAAGGACTTCGTTGGCACTTTTGAGCTCCTCGTGCGGAATGGGGAAACGGAGGGCCAAATTTCAACTGTCAAGACTTGCCAGTTCTCTGCTACTGAACTCATTGGTAAGGAGATTTTATTTAAACTAAGATCCCCATATGGTTGACACAAGTGCTAAAACTCTGTTCTCTGCAGTGTGTTCAGCTGATGGCAGGATAACTGTGGTGGCTGACTTGTCTCTGGCCATCACGAGTGAAGGAGTTCCTGCTAGAATCAACCTGTTGGACAAAAACTGTAGACCCAAAGAGATGGACGGCACCAGGGCTCTCTTCTCTTTTCCAATCAATGGCTGTGGATCCACAGTCAAGGTACTGCTGCTTACTAATGTAACTAAACTCATTCACAATTTTATATCTGGTGATATAAGCACCCAAATGTTGTGCTTGGTTTCTCCAGCTTGGCAAGGAGTCTGTG
>NW_022605574.1:778778-778907 GCF_008692095.1 Etheostoma spectabile
ACGAGATTTTCTTCAGCAAGGAGTTGAATGCACCAACTGTCTCCAGCAATGATTTTGACAGGTAGAGTTTCAACCCAACTATTTTGGCTAATGACACTCCCTCAACTTAATGCAAACAACCCTATGTTC
>NW_022605574.1:778926-779102 GCF_008692095.1 Etheostoma spectabile
TCCAGTGTACATATGCTCTGGCTGGACTACTCTCAGTATACAGGTTTCAGTCTGACACGGCTGGTGTTGGCCGTATTGTGCATTCTGCACACTCCACTGAAGGTTGGTGGTTTACCTGTTGAACTAAAACGCATCCTTAATATATATCACATGCCAACATCTGTCTGGTCTCTCTA
>NW_022605574.1:779112-779743 GCF_008692095.1 Etheostoma spectabile
CTACTGGGTCCCACCATCAAGCCCACTACAGTGCCTCAAACTTCATCCACTCAAACAAATGTTTCAGCTGAACCTGCTCGGTATATTGTAGCCAGCTTTCCAAACAATGTCTCAATCACCACCTCTAGCATTCCAGGCACCATCACTAGCAACATGTCTAGCGTTCCAAGCATCGTTGGTATTCCAGGCACTGTCGCTAGCATCTCTAGCACCACCTCTAGCATTCCAGGCACTGTTGCTAGCGTCCCAGGCAATGTATTGAGCACCACCACTAGTATTCCAGGCTTGAGCAACATCTTTAGCAGGCCAGGCACTGTTCCAGGCCCCATTGCTAGCATCTCCAGCACCATCTCTAGCGTTCCAGGCAAAGGCTTGAGCACAGTTGCTAGTGTTCCAGGCACCATCACTAGTGTTAAAGGCCCAATCTCTAGCACCACTAGCGTTCCAGGCTTGAGCACAGCTGCTAGCGTTCCAGGCAACGGCTCTAGCATGCCAGGCACTGTTCAGGGCCCCGTTGCTAGCATCTCAAGCACCATCTCTAGCATTCCAGGCACAGTCTTGAGCACCACTAGCATTCCAGGCACAGTCGCTAGCATTCCCAGCACTGTCTCCAGTGTTCCGGGCCCTGTAT
>NW_022605574.1:779753-780004 GCF_008692095.1 Etheostoma spectabile
TGCTAGCAAAATGTCTAGCATTCAAGGCACAGTTACTAGCATCTTGAGCACCGCTAGCATTCCAGGTACCATCGCTAGCGTTTCAGGCACAGTCTTGAGCAATGCTAGCATTCCAGGTACCATCGCTAGCGTTCCAGGCACAGTCTTGAGCACCGCTAGCATTCCAGGTACCGCCTCTAGTAAAAGCTCTAGCGTTCCAGGCACCGTCGCTAGCATTCCAGGCACTGTCTCCAGTGTTCCGGGCCCTGTAT
>NW_022605574.1:780014-783644 GCF_008692095.1 Etheostoma spectabile
TGCTAGCAAAATGTCTAGCATTCAAGGCACTGTTACTAGCATCTCGAGCACTGCTGCTAGCGTTCCAGGCACAGTTGCTAGTGTTCCAGGCACTGTATCAATCACTAGAATCATCTCCAGCATTCCAGGCACAGGCTTGAGCACAGCTGCTAGCGTTCCAGGCACTGACGCTAGCATCTCGAGCACTGTCTCTAGCGTTCAGGTCACTGGATCAAGCAACAGCTCTAGCATTTTAGGCACCGTTGCTAGCATCACTAGTGTTCCAGGCACTGCATCAAGCACCGCCTCTAGTGTTCCAGGCACTGTCTCAAAGAAAATAATTAAGCCCGCTACAGTGCTTCCAACACCAGTGGCCACTACCAGATGCACCCGCAGATGTTTTGAAATGCAACCTGCTTTCCAGCCTTCTGAGTCCAAAGCCTCCAGCTATCCAATCGATGTCTCAAAGGAAGTAACCATTAAGCCCACTACAGTGCTTCAAACGCCAGTGGCCACTACCAGATGCACCAGAAGATGCTTTTCAATGCAACCTGCTTTCCAGCCTTCTCCTCAGTACATCAAAGTATCTGGCCCTCCAAACGATGTCTCAAAGAGAGTATCCAGCTTTCAAACCACTGTCTCACAGCAAGTATCCAGCTTTTTAAACTATGTCTCAAAGAAATTATCTGACTTTTTAAATGATGTCTCAACGACAGCGTCCAACTTTTTAAACGATGTCTCAATGACCGCATCTGGGATTTCCAAATGATGCAAGAGGTAAGTTTGCTTATCTGAAATTTGGTTACCTGAAATGTTCATTGGTCTTGTGTCATTCTGTCAAACTTTTCTCAACAGGAGCCAGAGGGTCATCAACGCTTAAGTGACTCCATGATTTGGGACATGAGTTTTAAATGTAAACTTCAATAAATTTGTATCTTCTCTTGATTGGTTGACTGAAATTATTCAAATTATGTTACAAACTTGAGAGCGCAGGGTCCTTGAGCTGCTAGGTTGGACCCAGCCTAAGGGTTTTAGACTAACAATCCATGTAAACAGAGTTTTGTGTAAAGTTAGTGCTGCACATAACAAAGGCCATTTCCTGACCACAATGCAAAGTAAAATAAAAACAGACATGTAATACTTGCATCAACTTTTGAGTCGCTGTTAAAAATTCTGAGGCTGTGCTCCAGCAGCTTAAAGGAGCTGCAAGGTAAAAGGGCGATAAACCTTAAAGTGTGGTCTAAAATGTCTTGTCAAGGACTACAGTGGAAAATATGCCTACTAGTAAACTTTAACGAATGTTACTGTGAGTTGTCTTTATGACAAATTGTTTTACAGGTTCTTAAACTGAACCCTTAGAGGCTGATATGATCTAGTCTAGGTATGTTAGATGAGCAGCTTAATTTGTGTAAGTGACAGCTTGAGTTTGGTTTAAGCCTGAATATATTAAAAGCTGAGAAATCAAAGCAGCTGATGACCCGATTGAATTTGTCAATGGTCACTGTCAAAAATTCTGACATGCTGGACTGTGTACTTGTCAGGCCACATGTGTAGCCCTGGAGTAAAGACATGTTTAACAATAGGGATTGACGTTGTGGTTATTTTAATTCTAGCTTGAGAAGCTTTTGGGACATTGAGCACTTTATTGCTGACCGACCAGAGATACCTTATGGTGGCTGTCTACCTCACTTTTTTTAAGGGCATTTTTGTATAACAATGGTACTGGGTTTTGTCTCAGTGGCAGCATGTATACACTGAACATGGAGCCTTTGGTAACACCATGGGGCAGAAGGGCCATTGAAGAGGCATTGTTAATGACTAGTGTCCATGATGACACACTTTAAAGCAATCCAATAGAATTCAACTGTCAAATGCAGAGCTCAAATAATTAAAATCAAACAATTGCAAGCCTTAGCTGTGAGTAACAGATTAAGACATTAAAGCTGCAAGCATCGTTGGAAGGGCTCTCGCTTATCGGCGAGCGTCAAGGTTACTGGCGCACACTGCTCCTTGCAAGTTAAGACACTGCTGAGTTCAATGACACATCACACAAGACTACCTTAAATGGTTCAAAGGTATGACAATAGGCGTGGTTAAAATATAAGGGGCGGGTCTCTATCACATGTAGATCACACATAAGTTTGATGATGTTGGTCATATAAGGCTGATTTCCTGTTGCCAATTGATGGCGCTATAGACAAAAGTCATTTTTGGCCTGTAGATGTCCTCAGGACTGGACTCTGTGGGAAATTTCAAGCAGATATGACAATGTCAACAATAGTTACAGTCACTTTCTAGTTTAACAGTTAAAATGGCCGCCACACCCACACCATTTGACAAAACGTTTTTGCATCTTTAACGTCTTAAGATGACACAGACCAAGTTAGAAGTTGATTGGATGAAATCTCTAGGAGGAGTTTGTTGAAGTGCAACACATGGAAATGGCCAAAATCGCACTAATTTTGAACTTTCAATTCAAAATGTCGGACTTCCTGTTGAGTTTAGGGTATGGCTCCAATGGTGTTTTATGTACGTCTTGATATGTTACTTATGTGTACAAAGTTTCGTAAGTTTATGATAAACATCCTGCAGGGGCTAAATTTTTTAAAAATTGAATATGTTAAGCCATTCAAAAAGGCAATTAATTTGCCAGATAAAAGAATAATAAAAATTCCTTTAATTTTCGCTGTTTTCGGCGCTCAGACTGTAATAACTAAAACAGACTAACAGAGAAGGGTTCTACTGCTTTGCGGTTCGAAACCTAACAAGAGTTATCTCAGGACACTTTACAGTGTAGCGTAGGTCTAGACCACACTCTATAATTTACAAAGACCCGACAATTCCAGTAATTCCCACAAGAGCAAGCATTTAGTGTGACAGTGGTGAGGAAAACTTCCTTTTAGGGAGAAATGTCAGACAGACCCGGGCTCTTGGTAGGCGGTGTCCGACGACACCGGTTGGGGGGGGTGATGAACAGTGGCAACACCAGTCACAATAAAGGTGATGGAACAATGACTAGAAGTAGTAGTTGTAGTACTTCATGGTGTAGCAGGGCACTGCAGGGCATCACAGGGTGTAGCAGGACATAGCAGGGCACTGTAGAGCGTAGCAGGGTGTAGCAGGACATAGCAGGGCACTGTAGAGCGTAGCAGGGTGTAGCAGGACATAGCAGGGCACTGTAGAGCGTAGCAGGGTGTAGCAGGACATAGCAGGGCACTGTAGAGCGTAGCAGGGTGTAGCAGGACATACCAGAGAACATAGCAGGACCACGGCGACAACTGCAACCATGATTTAGGTGCCACCTTAATCCAAGGAAAACTGCTGGGCGACTAAAAACATAAGGGCTCCGGGGAATAAGCTCCCCAGAGCTAGGTTAGTAACAAGCATTTCTGGGACATGGATGCACACAGATGGAAAGGGAGAGGAGAGAGGAGCTCAGTGGGTCAAGGGAAGGAAGTCCCCCAGCAGTCTAAAACTATAACAGCATAACTAAGAGCTGGTGCAAGGCAAACCTGGGCCAGTTCTATAAGGGTTGTTAGATGAGTCTGAAGACTATGAAGAGAAGCAGAGAAGAAATATCAGCCTATTGATAATACTGTCAATAACTATTAGAAGTCAATCAAATCAATCAATCAAACTTTATTTCTAAAG
>NW_022605574.1:783654-784291 GCF_008692095.1 Etheostoma spectabile
AACAACCAGGTTGACCAAAGTGCTGTACATGACATGAAAAGATAAATAGACAGAATACAACACCAGACAAATACATCATACAGTTCTCATGCTGGATTAAAAGCCAGGGAATAAAAATGTGTTTTTAATCGTGATTTAAAAAACGCGAGGCTGAGGGCCAGTCTGACATGAAGAGGCAATTTATTCCACAGTCTCGGGGCTGCAACTGAGAAACCCCGATCCCCTCTACTCTTGAGTCGTGTTTTTTAGGGACAACAAGAAGAGACTGTAGACTGGAGCTAGTCCATGAAGGGCTTTAAAAACAAACAACACAATCTTAAAATCAATCCTAAAATTAACTGGGAGCCAGTGAAGAGAGGCAAGGGCAGCGGTGATGTGATCTCGCTAACGAGTCCCCTTAAGGAGACGAGTGGCAGCATTTTGAACCAGCTGTAGTCAAGAGAGGGAAGCCTGGCTAACACCTACAAACAGAGCGTTACCATAATCAAGGCGTAGTAGTAAGTAAGTAGTAAACAGGGGAGAATTTAATCTCCCTTGTTAGCAAAATGACCAAAATGCGTGGCAGTATTTTTATTCCAATAGAAGTTGTTGAAGCCATTTCTATGGAAATAATCTTTTGAGTTTATTTTTGTAATAT
>NW_022605574.1:784301-784929 GCF_008692095.1 Etheostoma spectabile
AACCTGTGTTTAAAATAGAACGTAGAAATTGGAGTTTACCAGTGACCTGAAGTGTGGCATATGAACTATCATTTGCAATATATCTCTATATACCCACTGGCACATTTTATTGCCAATGGGTGAACAGATCGTAACATAACTTAAAAACAGAGACCTGTAGGCAACTAAGAAAGTCCGTGACCTGGTTGCCTATAACAGCCTGTGGACTGATTTTTCTGTAAAGGACTGGGGACGTTTTTTTTATGGAAAAACCCAAATGATGTGAAGGTTATGCCTGTGAAGAGCTCTTTGCCTCTCCAAGCAGGTGATCTTATCATTATCATGTGTGAAATCATGCTGTGAATGACACAATAAGGGTTGGAAGACTTTTTTTTAATCTGATATCTTCTTTTGGAAACTGGCACAAGTTTCCCGTCAGTAAGTGAAAGTCTTTTTAGAAATTCAGTCGACTTGGACCATTTCCTGATCTCACCCTACTTATAACCAGATAATCACCGGTGTTCAGATTTCTCAAAGCCTTCATTGCATGCAAAATGACACTGATAAGCCTATTGTCTGGGGTGTGCGGGCATTTACTTCCTTGTAGATTTAGCTTGATAGGCTTTAGACCTGTCAGTGTGTGTTTAGA
>NW_022605574.1:784939-796725 GCF_008692095.1 Etheostoma spectabile
AACTTAAAACTTTTCCATTTAAAATGTAAAAGAATAGAATCTGGACTGTGAATCTATGTGATGAATCCATTTTTAAAAACAAGGAAGTTGTCATGCACCAGCTTGGTTGGCGGCCATACGATCCAAACTGTGATGGCCTCTAGTGGGCGTAGTAATTATGATGGGAACAAAAGGCAGAACTCGGGTAACAAAGTGTAAAGAGCGATAAAAAGAAACTTAAAAGCGGGTGACGTCAAGGGACCGCTACAGCGTCATGAAACACTACCAAGTGTGGAAATCGAATATCACACCGCATCATGTAAGGGCTACTTCTTACAACGACCTCAATCTGTGATGTACAGTTGTACAAGTTTAATTGAAGGGGCCGTGGTAGAGGAGTTCAGCCAGAAAAATGGAGTGTCATGCAGCAAATGACAGTAACATCAGGAAAAGGAGCCCAGTTGAGATAAGATACTCGGAGGGACGAACCAGCGCTTCCAGGGTGAAAATATCAGTTTTAAGTGAACTTTGCTCTCCATCTTGAGAGTGCTGTGTTTATGTTGACACCACATTTTGCTAATTAATTCTGAGATTGTTTACATTGGATATTGAAGGTTCATTAAGTAGGTGATAAGCACGGCTGGCCGAGTGGTATCCATGGTAACGAAAGGGGGATTAATTCTTAAATGCACGTAAGCTATAACGTATGTACGTAACAAATGTACTTTTGTGTCAGTAGCTGAGTCTGTAGGGCGAGGGGTGGAGCCGGAGGTTGCAGGTTAAGTCTCCGTATGGACCAATGTAAGAGTGGACTGGTAGCGAGGTAAGTACTGGCACGATGCATTCATCCGCCTCCGCCACTGGTCTGAGCAAGGCATTGAACCCCTTCAACCGCTCAGGCTCAGAGCATGTGTGTATTTCAGGCCTGTGTGTAGTGTGTAAATAACAAAGTGGAAATTGTAATTTCCCCATATGAGATCAACAAAGAGTATAATTATTATTAAATAATATTACTATTTATTTGATCGTCCTAATCAAAGAAATATCTATTTTTTTTAAAGAAATTAAAGGTTAATTAATAAAACAGAAAGTTACACAGAACAGAAACCAAATCTGTCCATGAGATATAATAATAATAATAATAATAATAATAATAATAATAATAGTAATAATGATAATAATAATACATTTTATTTAACAGTGCCTTTCTAAACACTCAAGGTCACTTTGCAGACAATAGAAGACAGATACAGGGAACAGAAAAGTACAAACAGAGAAAAAAAAATGAAATGAGCTCAACTCAGCGATACCATCACACGAAAGGCAAAGGAGGATTGACAGGTGACAGGCAGTGGTTGCTACGACAACACAGTCTGATCTTTTGACCTGAGCAAAGTTGAAAGTGAAATAAAGGGGGGGGGGGGGTGATGCTGCTGAGAGGAACAACAGAAGCAACACGCCTTCACGGCATACCATACAGTCACGGTGATGAGAGATGTAGAAAAGCTGGTTCCTCCGGGAGGAGGAAGGCCTGTTATTGTCCTGCAGGATATCTGATTGATGTTGTTACAATTGCAGTATCACAATGGGTTCATTTACTAAGGGTTATCTAATTAAAGGTTATTTTTAGGGGCTTTTTTTCCTTTATTTCAGAGTGACAGTGGGAGAGAGTGGGGGACGACATTCAGCAAAGAGCTGCAGGTCAGATTCCAACCCGGACCGCTGCAAAGGACTCAGCCCACACGGGGCGCACGCTCTACGGGGTGCTAAATCCTGATAGTAAAACATTGTTATATTAAGCATTTTTATGACAGCACTCTATTTTTTAACGTGTGTATTATGTGTGTGTTTTCTTATTTTGAATGAGTTGTGTCTGTAATGATAGTGTATGTTAAGTTTCTGTCTTATAACGTTGTATTTCTATTCTTATCATGTTGTCATGATGTGTATTTATATTGCATTGCCACATTTTCAAGAGATTGCATGGACCTCAGAAGAAAGCAATGCAGGAGCTCATGACGATACACATATGCACACAAACATGACACATAAGAATTATAGCAGCTGGTGATGAACAATGGCAATATAGTAACAGTTAGATGATTGAACTATGACTAAAAACAACCAATGTACCAGTTGAGGGCGTAGCAGGGGGCTGCAGGGCACAGGGCGTAGTAGTCTTCCCCTTTGCCACCCCATGCTACATTCTCTAGATCCACCACGATCCTTTGACAATGAAGAGTTTTTGGTTGCAGCCCCACACAAAATAAGTGCGCTTCGGTTTCATTTTAACCTTCAGTGAGAACAGTAAGTCTTTGTCATCGCATGTTGTGGCGTTTTAAATAAGCCGTTACGGTATCAATGCTTTCAATCATGTCTATTATTCATAAAAACTAGTTTTGCAGGTGGCCAAGTTGTGAACATCGTGTGCAGCTGTGGTATAAACTGGGAGGACCTCCTGACAGCCTTTCAGGGCACGATAAAAGATGCTGCAGGTGCGTTGTAGGCCTAGGTCAGCAATATGAGTGTTGGGCTAGATGACTGTGTAGTGAGGAGCGCTCCATGGTGTTGACATACACGTTCTGCTGCCCACCTGTGTCCTCCGCGGTTTTGTACCTGTCCGGCCTCGACCTCACTTCACCTTGGGAGTGGGCATGCGTTACCTTCTTAGACGCTACCTCAAACCATAAGGAGAAACCCAGATGGGACGTTTAAAGTGAGTGGGGACCCAACTTTTAATGATATGTGCATTACAGATGATGTGTGGTGGGTTTTCCTGGTATGTTACAGGGGAACTGGGAAATCTTCATTTAATTCTTTTATTATTTTAATTATTGGTTTCGGATACTTGATTAGATATCAAAAGTCTATCATATCGTGGTTTTGCTATTTCTAAAAAATAAAATGGAATTGTGCATCTTGAGTACATATAGAAGGTAAGGGCGACATAAGCTAAATATCATCAGTGTATCACTATTTAAAATCTGTTTGTTGTTATTATTTCATTATTTAATTCTTTTTGCCTATTACATTTGACTTTTAATTTGTCAATGGGTCTTATTTTTTTTAACACTTTGTGACTTTGTCGGTAACAGGTGCTATATTAAATAAATGTATTTATTTTGTAATTATTCTTTGCCCAGGGCCTATTGAGGACTGTTCTGAAAAAGTAAAACTATGTTTACAACTCCAAGTGTCAGGGCAAGTTACTTATCGTTAGTGCTTGGGGATTATTTTACATATCGCCGCTGTCAGATGGAAACCTTGGATACCTGAAAATGTTGTTTTTCAGGAAATAATTTTTTTTAAATAACGTTATATTTAGCACTTAGACAAAGTCATACGAAATTGCCTCATCGCTGTTTAAACATTTGTCAAATTCACAGACGGACATAAGGGAGATCATTATTTGGTTATTGTTTTATTGGTTTTGCATTGTTTATCATTGCTGCTTTAATTGCTGTTCAATTGGTTTGTTGCTGTCTGTTATTTTTGT
Organism: Etheostoma spectabile; assembly: GCF_008692095.1. Lineage (NCBI taxonomy): Eukaryota > Metazoa > Chordata > Actinopteri > Perciformes > Percidae > Etheostoma > Etheostoma spectabile. The sequence goes on from NW_022605574.1 coordinate 788,415, forward strand.
GTTTTTTAATTGTAAAGTGCACTGAGACCATTTTTAATGGGGATTTTACACCTTAAATAAAATGTGATCGATTGATTGAGCAATAGCATGCATTTACAAAAAAATAAAATGACAAAATATGGAGATGCCCGACATTGACTGTCATTTCTCATCTGATTGACCCGAGGTCCAGTGCTTTGCGATACCAGTCCCCCTCATGGGATTATTGGTATAGCTGTCTTATTTAATTGGTGTCTGTCTTGTGTATCTGTATGTTTTTGTTGTTCTTGTTATTTTTATGGACCGTGAGTCCAATAATAAAGGCAATCTATCCATCTATTGACGATATTATATATGTAGGAGTGTCCACATGAGTGGCCTAGCATACTTTAGCGTGGGATTTTGGCACAACATGTAAAGCAACTCTACATCCATATTTCATCATCCCTGAGTGTGAGTCTTAATTTATGACGTATGATGTTTCGACTTTAGAACATTTTTCAGCCAGAGTTTAAAATTTTTCACCCTTCAGCCAAATGGCTAGTAGGCTAAATATTAAAATGTAACCAGCCACTCAATAGATAACCATTGATTATGTGGGCTGGTGAGTGAAGCAAATCTACAAATCAAATGAATATTTTACCAAAATGTGCTGGTGAATGGTTCTTATTTGAACCCTAGTTTCAACCCTACAGTAGTTGTTTCTATGACTTTTTTCCTCAAGAACACCAGCGTGTCTATAGAATACCTCTTTTGATGAAAAAGATATGTCCTTTAACATGTGTTGTTGCTGTTTTTGAGTAAATGTGATGTGAATCTTTCCGCAAGGTGGACTTCGCAACCGGGGAGCCTTTGGATGGGTGTCGACCCACTTCCTGGTATTGTTTCAACGGCAACCTGCCGTAGCGGCAATCACAGCATCCAACAGTATCGCCGTGCTGACCGGAGCACCAAACGCCCCCCACATATAACGGGAATGGGGTGAAAACCGACAAACAGTCAGTAGAGAAAGCTCCAACTGACCGCCGCCTGTTTAAAAATGAGGGGAGACTTCCTTTCACTTAATATCAGGATTGCTTGTTGTTGCTGTTGTAACACAGTCTGGGTGGATCATCATCCTTTTTCACGTGACAGTGCTAAGGTCCAACATTAAGCTCAATTTTCAGGTTCAAGTTCTGATTTGGCTTCATCACGAGAACACATTTACATGCTTGCACTGCCACGGCACTGCTCTATAGATACAGTTTGCTTGTTGTGACGCATACAATATTACATATTTAAATGGCACCTCAACACTGCTTTAATTTTTTTAAATACATAAAATATTACATTTTACAATATGGGCAGACCTTTAAGTGAGTCAGTGTTTTACAAGTGTTGTTTTCACATCATCACAGAGGCAGAACAGCTGTTGTTGGATTTCCCTCGTAATGGCGTTCTAGTTGGATGATCCTGACTTCAGTGGATTTTGGATCGGGGGATCTGACAACGGAGAACCCAACCACTCAACCTGACATTGCCATTCTAAACCGTTTCACTACGGTAAGTCCCTGCAGTCTCCCAGACATGGAGTACTGTCTGGCTCACCCCAGATGATTCGGGGACTGGGACAGGAGAACCCACATAATCGTAGCAACTGTGGCTCTTGCAAAAATTGTATCGCCGGAAGGAACTTAGACTTCCTCCCTGAAGCAACGCCACATCCAATATTTCATGAAGGGTACTGTTTTACCACAATACGTAATGTGAGACTATTTAAATTAGCGATACATACATGGTTAACCATCATGGCTCTCACCAATGTATGTAGGGTGTAGGCGTGGTCCACAGCAATCCCCCAATCACTCCCAAAAGTTCCCAGTAGGGGACTACACTTTATGAATCTTTACATCCTATCTCAAAGACCAAGCAGGCCTGCCTTGTTGCACATCCAAATTTTCCTCCAACTTGAGATTTTCAGGGGCGTGGCTACCACTCAAAGTTAGTTGTGTTTTCCATGGTGCGGGCATTTTGAGAACGTCAACCCACAGAGAGAGGTCACACCGACATCGGCTTCATCTTTATATGTGAAATGTTACTCTGTTGTCCAGACTGTGCTAACCTTTAAGTATTTGTAAATACTGCTTAAGCACATTAATGAATGGATTTTGGGATCATTATGTTAAATAAGCAGTGGGAATGTTCCTTCTTAATGCAGCCCCAGTGGGTAGTACAAGCAGGTATGCCATGGGGGTTCATCCACATAAATGAGTGGTTTACCGTCATCTATTTATTGAAAAAAGGCTCCGTCTAAATGACATAAGGTGTTCACTCTACCTGGATCTCGTACATTTTTATATTTAATTTGTCCTGTTGAAACAGACAACACATTTACCTGACTGCATGTCATGTCATTTGTATTACTTCTTACATTGCTGACTGGGCCCTTTTGTGTGAAATATCCTTCAGTAGAAGATACTGATGTTGCGTGTCTATTCAAGTGTTCCCCAGAACTGCCCGGAATACAGGCTGATGTCCTTTGACCCCGATGGCGACAGAGTTCGATGCAGATATGGAAGTCAGTCGAGGGCGGTGAACGCAGTAGCACACCCCAGGCTTTATCTTAGATGAGTGAGTGAAAAAATTTCTAATACATTGAATAATACCTGACATGCTTTGCCTCACCTGACTACTAAATGTCACGTTGTTAGGGCTTCTTGCTCATTACACTACCTCAACTCCAACGCCGACCCCAGTGCTTACGGATTTGAGTTGGTGGTGGAGGACTTCCCGCAAAGGCACATCACTCTGGCCTACACTGATGGGGGCCGAGACTCCCGGGCTCCACTGACAGCAAGGAGAAAGAGACAAGTCCCCTACAGCCGGACCCACAACTGTAGAACCAACCACACCCCCATGGTGGAGCTGGTGGTCTACCACAGACCCACCCTCAACTACATATCCACTCACAACCACAGCCGGACCCACAAATCCATGGGGCTCGTGGTATACTAAAGCCCCAACCACACAATCATGGGGCGGGGGGTATAATACAGCCCCACCCACAACTACATATCCATACCCAAATACTGCCCACCACAACTCAATGGTGGTGGTATATACAGCCCCACCCGCAACTACATATCCATACCCAATACAGCCCCACCCACAACTCAATGGGACGGGTGGTATAATACAGCCCACCAGCCAACTCCAATACCTCCAAATACAGCCCCCACCACAACTTCATGGGCTGGTGGTATAATACCGACCCCACCCCGCAACTACATATCCTACCCAATACAGCCCACCCACAACTTCATGGGGTGGTGGTAATACAGAGCCCCACCCACAATACATATCATACCAAATACAGCCAAACCCCCCCACAACTCCATGGGGCTGGTGGGTTATACAGCCCCCACACTACACTATTCCAACCCAAATACGCCCCACCACAACTCCAAGTGGGCGGTGGTATACTACATCCGCACCCCAACATACAACCCCAAAACAGTCCGGACCAAACCTCTGGGGCTGGGGGAACACGTCCCTGGCACCCAGAAACTGCAGGCCACCACTCCTCTCTCAGTAAACTACCATTGCAGTTCTCCGTACTTGGTGAGGTCAGGTTTTACTGTCCTCATTTGTTCTGCCGCCATTTTATGAGCCAATCCACACATGACATAACCTGTTGCGCACCGCCTTCATTCCTGCATGCTGCAGCTCTGGCGCAACCTTAATGTGTGGTGTTGGCAGCTAAACGCCATCTTTGAGAATATTTAAGGTAATTGTTTTATTTTCAACCTGGATCCCATTTTCCTAGTGTGATAACGTGAACAAAATCTTTGAAGTGGTCCTATTGACCATGAACGCTGTTAGTGGCAGTTATGGGCGCAAAGTTCAAAGCAAATTTATTTAGCCTGAGAGTATAGGAACATTTTCTAAACTGTGAAGGAACACTTAAGATCATCTAAAACAAAAATCATGACATTAGGAGATAATTGTTTTTACTGGACCATAGCGAGTCAGTGACCAACCCCAATTTCAGGAAAAATACCCAAATGCTGTAGTGTCAGCTACAGGCCTGAAGTTACAGCAGATATTTTTCTTTAATGGATGATGACACTAACACTTCTGCGACAGCTTTAAGGTTTGACCCACAGACAGTGTAGTGTGTTTCTCATGTAACCTATTGATTACCTTTTGCACTTTGGAATTTGAAAATTAATTTTGTTTTTTTTCAACTCCAGTGGACCCACCTGCTCCCTCATGTCAGGAGGGACTCTACTTGCCTCAGTTTGTGCACCCTACACCTGCAAATGGAGCTCGCGTCCAGGCAGAGATCAACAAGGAAGTGGAGATCAGAGTCAAAGCACACGCTGCATACGCAACGTAAGTGAGAACCGACGTCATCGGTGTAGCCTTGTGGCGGCGAAACCTTCTCATCGTTTCAACAAGTAAGTTTAACATCAGCCCTAAGAGGAAATCTCTGCTCTCTCTGTTTTGTTTTCATACAGAATACATGGGATCATCATCAGCGGGCCAATGAACATCACCAAGCACAGGACCGCATATGACGAGTTCGTCATCAGGTGGTCGCCTAAGGTGGATGACCTGGGGGATCATTACCCAATATGCTTTGCTGTCGAATCAGTGACCGGGTGAGGCTTTGCTTTGAGTGCTTGATTGAGAGATTGTATTTCTAGACGGTGGAGAAGGAAGAGATGAGATGGTCATTTAGAAAATAATGACATTACACACAATAGAAAGCCTAAAGATCATGCATGACAACAAGTGATGATTGGGTCACATGCTCAAGCAGTGAGAAGAAGTTTACACTTCTTCAACCCTCATGTTGTCCTGGTCAAACTTGACCCTTTTCCTATATCAGTGTTCTTTTTAATTTCCCCAAAATAACATGATTGATTCCAACACACGCTCTTTGGCAAGTACAAATCTCTACTTTCATTAATTTGGGGTGTTCTATTCATTTTTATAGCATTGTAAAACAAAGGTAAGTGTTTTTGAAATAGTATTGAGTAAAAGTTGACATATTCCAGTCTGTGATTATCTCAATCCATCATTCCTTTAATTTTAGTCTCAATAATTCCTAATTTCTGCTTTTCTAACTCAAAATTAGTATAATTTCTCACAAATGGTTTAGTGACCCTAAAATCCAATAATAACTGTAAAACTAAAGTTAATAAATCAGTGTTACGTAGTGTTAAATGTCAAAACAAGTGAAAAAACTGAAAAAAGCGTCAAAGTGTTGATAAAAGGACAAAAACGTAAGAAAAGTTGAAAATTTGATAAAAGCGGCCCAAAAGAGTTCAATTTTCAATTTTGACGGGAGGGACATCACGAGGGTTATCCACCCCCCCCCCTATAAGTCCCTGTTTGTTAGTAAAAAGCCAGGGGTCCTGCTTTTTCAGGAGGAACGAATCTGTGGACCTTAGTGACTACAGGCCAGTTAGCCTATCATCAGTGGTGATCTATTTGCTATAATATGTTGTGGTTATGTTGACTTTTTAATTTTCCAGGGGTCCTGGACCCGTGTTGAAGACCCTCGCCTTTAATAGAGCCCCTTTCTATACAGGAATATTTCGTTAATGTTTGTCAATTATTTTTGCATTGTATAATAATTGTGCTTTTCAAAAATTTAGCCAGGTATGCCAACTGTAAAACTTCTAACTGTGTGAATAATAATTTGTATGAGTCATTCCTTTATGATAGGACTAATACGCACGGCATGTGTGTGTGAAAGCGTGATTTCACTTTTGACTCATTTCACAGAGCCAGTGGAACGCCTCTCCCAACCACAACCAAAGTTACCATTACCACCCCACCCCATCCTACAGTGAGTAACCTTTCTTTTTAAATACATTCTTTAGTCAGAAGGAAGAGTGCGTATGCGCTTGTTTCAACTGATCCTGAGAGATTGAAGGTAGAAAGCTACGTGAACAAAAAAAACAACCAAGGCATCTTTATTTGTGTAGCACAATTTCGCAAACGGGCAATTCAAAGTGCTTTATGGAAAACGATTAAAAACATTAAAAACAGGTGTGGTCACAGTCCAGCTAAACTGGGTCACATGTTCTGGTCTTGCAATTCACTTGACAACTTCTGGGCGAGGGTCTTTGAAGCGGTCTCCTGCATTTGAGATAGATCAGTGGATCCTGATCCAGCAGTTGCTATTTTCGAGGTATTCCCATCAGAAGAAGTTTACGGATCTCCAGGCAAACGCTGCAGCATTTACTACACTTCTACCCCGGGGACAAATTATTTAACACTGGAAGTGTGTGAACCCTCCCTGGTTTAGACACTGGGTCAAAGAGGTAGTCTTTGCTCTGCATTAGAGAAGTTGAGATATAATCAGAATAATTTACGGAAAAGATACGCCAAACCTGGGCCCCCTTTGTAGAATTTGTTGAAAATGATCCCTCTCACTGATGTAACTCTCCTTTGCCATCGATCGTATAAGGTACATGTGGTGTGATGCTGCATGATGTTCCCGGTCGGAGCGTGGAAGGGAGGGTTCAGGAACTGTGTGTAGCCACCTCTTTTCTCTTTATTTATTCAATTAGTTTACTCTATTTCTTTTTCTTTCCTCTGTTCTGTTTTGTTTGAGCCTTGGTGGTTGGTTATAGGTTGTATGCATATTTATATATCTTTGTCGTTTCTTCTATGTCAATTGAACATCTATAAATTAGTAAATTAAGTTCGCAAAAAACAACAACATTAAAAACAGTAAAATGCAAGAATAAGTTACAGTGCAGTATGAGAAATTAAAAATTTAAGAGCAGTACATACGAGATTTTAGGCTGTAGCATGGGACAATGTATAAGCCGTGGCTCTATACGCGTAACCCCCCCCCCCCGCCGCTATCCTTGCCGTTCCAGAAACAGGCCGTACCCACCAGTCTTCCATTTATTTTCTTACATGCTTATACAGATTTTCACAGTTTCAAAATACAACTTCAGTATAAAAAGAACAATTATTTAAAGAAAGGCAAAAATTATAAAAGAAAGGTTTCCAGCCTTGATTAAAAGAACTGAGAGTAGCAGCGGACCGCAGGTTCTGGGAGTGTTCCGATAGAGAGAATAAAAATGAAGCTGTCCACCCACCCCCCTTGTTTAGTCCTGACTCTGGGACAGCAAGCAGTTCCTTCCCAGAACCACCTGAGAGGTCTGGGGGTTCATAGTTTACTAGCAGATCAGAAATGTATTTTGGCCCTAAACCGTTTATTGATTTATATGAGGGACCGGGAGCCAGAGTAAAGACTTCAGAACTGGAGTGATGAAACTTTCCTGGTCTTAGTGAGGACTCTAGCTACAGCAGGAACCGTCTAATAATTCACATTCATTCAATACGAAGCCTGATAGCTTCTGCCTTTTCAAACAGAAATGCTCAGCTCTTTGAATTACTTTCATTAATTACATTTAACTGAGATCGCTGCGAGGGTTAGGACGACTTTAAAGTTTTAAATCCGTGTTCGCTGATGCCTTTCAGGTCCGGGGTCTATCAGTCCGAGATGAGGTGCGTTCTGGTTGACATCCGGAAGGAGCAAGGTGAGTCTAAGACCTTCATCAGTGTTAACATCTTGTAGTTAAACTGCAGCTCTAAAGGTGAATATTTTAACAAATATATAACATACTAAATGATATGATGGTGCCAAATATTGGCTGCATGGCTGGAGTATTGGCTGATAAACACCCGTTTGCTTACGTAGTTTAGTTTATTGGTTTACACATATACAAATAGCACAGATTAATATACACATAATCAATAAAAGATTTGATGGAGAGATGCAACGAACCCTCAGAGGGTCTTAATCTGGGCACTCTCCACTGCATACTCCAATCAAAGTAGAGAGAAAGTAAAATACTGATGGAAAAGGAAAGATAAATAAAAACTAAAATGACACATATCAAATCAACAGGATAAATATGAAAGGTAACATAATACTAGGAGTTACACGGGTTGTTTACAAGACATCACATTAGGGATAACGTTACACAGACAAAAAAAACTTTAACAGATTTCTGAAATCTTACACGTGCTAGCTTTGAAAAATCTCCTAGTTACAACACGGAAATAGCAACATTAAATATATATATACAGTATATCAATATAGAGCTGGGCAATATATGGATATTACATCGATATCGTGATGTGAGACCAGATATCGTCTTAGATTTTGGATATTATAATGTGACGTAAGTGTCTTTTCTGGTTTTAAAGGCTGCATTACAGTAACGTGATGTCATTTCCTGAACTCACCAGACTGTTGTAGCTGTTCTATTATTATCCTTTACCCACTTAGTCATTATATCCACATTATTGATGATTA